>NC_091184.1:6151274-6211623 GCF_040958095.1 Procambarus clarkii | reverse complement strand
AAGGTATGCCACTAGACTAGTCCCAGAACTAAGAGGCATGAGTTACGAGGAAAGGCTGCGGGAAATGCACCTTACGGCACTGGAAGACAGAAGAGTAAGGGGAGACATGATCACAACCTACACAACCCTCAGAGGAATCGACCGGGTAAACAAGGATAAACTATTCAACACTGGTGGGACGCAAACAAGGGGACACAGGTGGAAACTGAGTACCCACATGAGCCACAGAGACGTTAGAAGTAACTTTTTCAGTGTCAGAGTAGTTAACGGATGGAATGCATTAAGCAGTGATGTGGTGGAGGCTGACTCCATACACAGTTTCAAATGTAGATATGATTGAGCCCAGTAGGCTCAGGAATCTGTACACCAGTTGATTGACAGTTGAGAGGTGGGACCAAAGAACCATAGCTCAACCCCGCATGCACAAATAGGTGAGTACACACACACACACACGCGAACTAGTAGCCAACTGTCTAAATGGAGAGAGTTTATTGGTTGTAATTCTTAAGGTCCTCGTTCGAATCCCGGTTGACGCAAGAGGAAATCGGCAGATATTCTTTAACCTGATTCACCTGTTCACCTAGCACAAATGTATCCATCAATGTAGCCCTTTATTTATCTATTTATAATTGTCAATCCATCAATCTATCTTCCCATAAACCAACAATTTTTCATTATATACATCTATCTTACTATGTATCCGTCCATCTACTCGACTGTTTATCCATCCATCTACTCATCTGTCTTTTCATCCATCAACTCATCTATGGATCCGTCTATCCGTCAATGTATATATTTATCAATCAACGTATCCATCCATATATCTATCTATTACTATTTATATCTATCTCTCTATCTATTTGTATCCGACGATCCTACTAACTCATTTTCCATTAATCTATCCATTTATCATTCTACTTATCTATCAATCTATTTATTCATCTACTTCTCTTTCCATCATACTCATCTATCTAACCATTAATCTATCTACATACTCCCCACTCCGTCTCCTATCGTTTTCCCAAACTCCCTCCTCCCGTACCGGCTCCTTTTTTCCACCCTCCCGTAACCCTGCTCATCCTCCCTCCTTCTGCCCTTCCCATACCCGCCCCTATTCCATCCCGCCCTTCCCATCGTCTTAACTCTCGGGGCAGTTCTTTACCTTCGTTCTCACTCCTTCCGCCGTTTCTCACTCTCGCCCTCCTTACTGTCTTCCTTCCCTCCCTCCCTCCCGCTGCTAGTCCTTCCCTTCTTACCCTTCCCGTAGTCCTCCCTCCCAGCACCAGTCCTTCTCATCGTCCTCTTACCTCCCCCAGTACCTCCTTCACTCCCTCTTCATCCCTCTTTCACCTCACCTACACCTCTTCTCCTGTTCTCCCTCTTTATACCACCTCTAAATCTCCCGCCCCCCCCACCGGCTTTGTACCTCTTCCCTCTTACAAAAATTAGGATCAATAGGACCAAAATTAAACTACTTTATGTGTTTAATTTAAGGAAATCATTTTTTCTGATTACGAAAAAGTCTTCAACCATCTCCAGTAATAATTCACAATTAACCTTAATTGAATCAACAGGGAGAGAGGGGGGGAGGGGTGAGAATAAATAATAATTATTCCAAAATACTTTAACTAATGTCTACACCTACCATCCTATGTCCGTTCCCTACCTCAGACCATTTCCCCTCTAATTTGGTAAAAATAAGCCTTAATAATATAATAATAAATATATTCAAAAAAATCTGTGGATAGCTACAGCCTCCAGCATATATATATATATATATATATATATATATATATATATATATATATATATATATATATATATATATATATATATATATATATATATATATATATATATATATATATATATATATATATATATATATATTATTATATATATATATATATAAGCCCATAAGCAATCCAGTTGGGATCGCCCCATTGCCGACAAAGTAGCTCCAACATTACTGTAAGCTGCGACTACACCACATGATACTGCCCGACTTAGAGCTGTAGCAGCTCCCATGCAGGGGACTTGCTATTAGCAACCCCCAATATCAGCTACTAGGCACTCGTCTCACCACAGGCCCTCTGAATGGCTGTGGCTCTCCGCCTCACTGCCCGAATCCACACCGAATACAGGGGTTTTGGTGGCGAGGCAGTGGCCGACAGGTACGGGACGACATGGCCTTCTCTGCCAAAGGACAGGAGGATGGCATGCAAGACACAGCGATGTTAACGACATTATAAAGAGAAGCCTTATCACGGAAGGTTGTCCAGCAGAGAGAGAGAGTCCCGTTCCCTATTGCCCCGCAACTCTGATGAGACTGTTGGTCGCCCAGATGGGATCACGGTGAACCCCTGGAAGAATAGTAGACAAGTTGGTGTGGGACTACACTTGCGTTTCAACTTAGTCAACACCTATGTTAACTTCAGTGCTGCTCAGGCAGGAGGTGCTGCCAATCACTGGGAAGCAGCCAAGTCACATAAAAACGGAGACCTTGATCACTACTACAATTTTGTCCCCATTGCCTCAGAGACACTTGGTGCCTGGGGGTAAAAGTGCTGCAAGTTTTTTGAAGGAGCTGGGGTCCAAGCTAATTGAAACAACTAGAGACCCTACAGCCGTCAGTTTTCTCTTTCAACGCCTTAGTGTGGAGATCCAGAGAGGAATGGCTCACAGCATCCATGCTTCCTGCCCGCAATCCAAGGAGCTGGATGAGTTTGGGGGTTGTAATATAAATATTATGATTAAATTGTATTTATTTTTCGTTTCGTTGCCTTATTTATCATTAATTTTTTAAATTTTCGGTATAAAAATTTATTTTTGTGTCTATGGATGTCTGTCTGTGTGTTTGTTTGAGTGTCCCTGTGAGTGTTTGGGGGAGTGTTTGTCCGGTTATACCTGTGGGTCCACGAGGCCATCTGTGTCCCCTCAGATGGTCTCCCTTATCACAGTTTTTGTGTATAGATTGTGTGTCTGTGTGAGTGTTCGGGTGAGTGTGTGTCCGGTTATACCTGTGAGTCCACGAGGCCATCTGTGTCCCCTCAGATGGTCTTCTTTATCACAGTTTGTGTCTATGGATGCAGGCGATGAGTCACAATAACGCGGCTAAAGTATGTTGACCAGACCACACACACTAGAAGTGAAGGAACGACGACGTTTCGGTAAGTTCCTTGACCATTCTCAAGTCGACTGAGAATGTGTCTATGAATGTGTGTCTGGGTGAGTGTCCCTGTGAGTGTCCGGGTGAGTGTGTGTGTTCGGGTATACCTGTGGGTCCACGAGGCAATCTGTGTTCCCTCAGATGGTCTTCCTTATTACAGTTTGTGTCTATGGATGTGTGTCTGAGTGAGTGTCCCTGTGAGTGTCCTGGTGAGTGTGTGTGTGTGTGTGTGTGTGTGTGTGTGTGTATGTGTGTGTGTGTGTGTGTGTGAGTGTCCGGGTTTATGTGTAGTTTGGTTTCTGGAACCATTTGTGTCCCTCCCTTCAACTCTTTCCCTTATTCCCACCGTGGGTTCGAATCCCAGGTGATTAGACCTGCCCTAGGTCAATGGATCCAAGGTATCCGTCCGTGGTCCCAACGGATTTCACCTCTTCCCTACTTTACTAGGAGTCAGGCTAATTCCAGCTATCCAGAGAACCTTTCGATACAGAGGCAGCTACAGGAGGGGACCACATAAATTAGTGCCCTGTAGTTACGTAACCGTTCCGACAGGCTCGATCGCAATCTATCCAGATGAGAACACGTTCTCATCCGACTAGACCACGCTGGAGTCGCTGTTTGTCTCAAATTTGACCCTTATTTATAGTTAGTATTTTTGGTGTATTAATTGATGTGTATTAATTTGTTAATGACTTAGGTAGAGTGATTTGGGGGAGAGAGGGGGGGTTGGCCGTGTGTAGTGTATTATACGAGATCGTGCTTGGGTTAGTATTCACCATCAACTATTACTAACTTGTAACTAACACAAATTTTTCCACACACTCCGGACCAAAGAGCCAGAGCTCAACCCCCGCAAGTACAACTAGGTGAGTACACACACACACACACCACACACACACACACAGAGGAAGCAGCCCATAACAGCTGTTTAAATCCCTGGTACCTATTTACTGCTAGGTTACAGGAACAACAGGGTGAAAGAAACTGCCCAGTTTCGTTTCTGCCATCACCGGAGGATCGAACACGGACGCTAGGATTACGAGTTGAGAGCGCTGTCTACTCAGCTGTCAGGCCCCGTAGTGCGTGTACTCGTCAAAAACATAATTTGGAGAGGTTAGGGGAAGGAATGATGCTTCCTGGGTTGGGGAATTGGTGTGGGGTTAGTCACTCGGTGGCCTTGGACCTGTGGGGAGGGGGCCGAGGGGGTTGCCAGTTATGAATTTAATGATTGAATTTGTTAAGATAGAGGTATTTATGTAAAAGACGCTGTGAAGAGATAGTAACAAAAGTGTTCCTGACTGCTGTAAGGTAGTGAGTAACTGTCTTGTATGTTAGAAAAAATGAATGCTTACTAGACAATTACTTTTTCTTTGAAAACATTTTTTGGAAAATAAATACAAGTTATTTTGTAAACAAAATATGATTATTTTCCTTTAATAAACACACATGAGCACAAATGGTCCTCGGGAGTCAGAGAGATTGAGAATGAACAGCAAAAATAGTAACAAAAAATGAGACGATGATGGGATACTATTTAATTCAAACATAAACCTGTTAAGTATGTAAATTACAGTACCACTAAACACGCGTAACACGTACATATGTCAATCAATTTACATAAATAAACATTCACTAATATGTTCCTTTAACAATGGACAGATAGATAATTACCATACACGTGTCAGTCCAATTGCAGGTACACATAGACACACATAGCTGCACTTGTCTGTCGCTCCTGACAATAGTAAACATGTAACAAAAAATGTGACAATGATGGGACACTATGTCATTCAAACGTACACACGCTAACATTATAAATTACAGTAACACTAAACACGCGTACATGTATATATGTCATTCAATTTACATAAAAAAAAACATTCACTAATATGTTCCTTTTACAATTAACACACAGATAATTACCGTACACATGTCAGTCCAATTGCAGGTACACATAAACACACATAGGTGCACTTGTCTGTCGCTCCTGACAATAGTATACATAGGTATACACACAAAACAGTCCTTTATCAACTAATGTGTGTGTGTGTGTGTATTTATTCCTTGTATTTATTATTTGTGTCTGCAAATCGAGTTATTAGCTCTTGGACCCCGCCTTTCTAACAAATGTATTTTTCCTCTTTTATATCAACTACATTTATTTCTCACTAACACACACGCATACACACACACACACACAGTGGAAACAGGAGGCCAGACACAGGATACAGAATAGGAGATGAAGAACTTAATGAAACGGACTGAGAGAAAGATCTAAGAGTTGATATCACACCAAACCTGTCTCCTGAAGCATACATAAAAAGAATAACGTCTGCGGCATATGCGAGACTGCCTAACATCAGAACAGCCTTCAGGAATCTGTGTAAGGAATCATTCAGAATCTTGTACACCACATATGTAAGACCAATCCTGGAGTATGCGGCCCCAGCATGGAGTCCGTATCTTGTCAAGCAGAAGATGAAGCAGGAAAAAGTCCAAAGGTATGCCACTAGACTAGTCCCAGAACTAAGAGGCATGAGTTACGAGGAAAGGCTGCGGGAAATGCACCTTACGGCACTGGAAGACAGAAGAGTAAGGGGAGACATGATCACACCTACACAACCCTCAGAGGAATCGACCGGGTAAACAAGGATAAACTATTCAACACTGGTGGGACGCAAACAAGGGGACACAGGTGGAAACTGAGTACCCACATGAGCCACAGAGACGTTAGAAGTAACTTTTTCAGTGTCAGAGTAGTTAACGGATGGAATGCATTAAGCAGTGATGTGGTGGAGGCCTGACTCCATACACAGTTTCATATGTAGATATGATTGAGCCCAGTAGGCTCAGGAATCTGTACACCAGTTGATTGACAGTTGAGAGGTGGGACCAAAGAACCATAGCTCAACCCCCGCATGCACAAATAGGTGAGTACACACACACACACACGCGAACTAGTAGCCAACTGTCTAAATGGAGAGAGTTTATTGGTTGTAATTCTTAAGGTCCTCGTTCGAATCCCGGTTGACGCAAGAGGAAATCGGCAGATATTCTTTAACCTGATTCACCTGTTCACCTAGCACAAATGTATCCATCAATGTAGCCCTTTATTTATCTATTTATAATTGTCAATCCATCAATCTATCTTCCCATAAACCAACAATTTTTCATTATATACATCTATCTTACTATGTATCCGTCCATCTACTCGACTGTTTATCCATCCATCTACTCATCTGTCTTTTCATCCATCAACTCATCTATGGATCCGTCTATCCGTCAATGTATATATTTATCAATCAACGTATCCATCCATATATCTATCTATTACTATTTATATCTATATCTCTATCTATTTGTATCCGACGATCCTACTAACTCATTTTCCATTAATCTATCCATTTATCATTCTACTTATCTATCAATCTATTTATTCATCTACTTCTCTTTCCATCTATCCATCTACTCATCTATCTAACCATTAATCTATCTACATACTCCCCACTCCGTCTCCTATCGTTTTCCCAAACTCCCTCCTCCCGTACCGGCTCCTTCTTTTTCCACCCTCCCGTAACCCTGCTCATCCTCCCTCCTTCTGCCCTTCCCATACCCGCCCCTATTCCATCCCGCCCTTCCCATCGTCTTAACTCTCGGGGCAGTTCTTTACCTTCGTTCTCACTCCTTCCGCCGTTTCTCACTCTCGCCCTCCTTACTGTCTTCCTTCCCTCCCTCCCTCCCGCTGCTAGTCCTTCCCTTCTTACCCTTCCCGTAGTCCTCCCTCCCAGCACCAGTCCTTCTCATCGTCCTCTTACCTCCCCCAGTACCTCCTTCACTCCCTCTTCATCCCTCTTTCACCTCACCTACACCTCTTCTCCTGTTCTCCCTCTTTATACCACCTCTAAATCTCCCGCCCCCCCCCCACCGGCTTTGTACCTCTTCCCTCTTACAAAAATTAGGATCAATAGGACCAAAATTAAACTACTTTATGTGTTTAATTTAAGGAAATCATTTTTTCTGATTACGAAAAAGTCTTCAACCATCTCCAGTAATAATTCACAATTAACCTTAATTGAATCAACAGGGAGAGAGGGGGGGGAGGGGTGAGAATAAATAATAATTATTCCAAAATACTTTAACTAATGTCTACACCTACCATCCTATGTCCGTTCCCTACCTCAGACCATTTCCCCTCTAATTTGGTAAAAATAAGCCTTAATAATATAATAATAAATATATTCAAAAAAATCTGTGGATAGCTACAGCCTCCAGCATATATATATATATATATATATATATATATATATATATATATATATATATAATATATATATATATATATATATATATATATATATATATATATATATATATTATATATATATATATATATATATATATATATATATATATATATATATATATATATATATATATAGATCTATATATATCTATAATATATATATATATATATATATATATATATATATATATATATATATATATATACCAATAAGCCCATAAGCAATCCAGGTGGGATCGCCCCATTGCCGACAAAGTAGCTCCAACATTACTGTAAGCTGCGACAAACACCACATGATACTGCCCGACTTAGAGCTGTAGCAGCTCCCCATGCAGAGGACTTGCTATTAGCAACCCCCAATATCAGCTACTAGCCACTCGTCTCACCACAGGCCCTCTGAATGGCTGTGGCTCTCCGCCTCACTGCCCCGAATCCACACCGAATACAGGGGTTTTGGTGGCGAGGCAGTGGCCGACAGGTACGGACGACATGGCCTTCTCTGCCAAAGGACAGGAGGATGGCATGCAAGACACTGCGATGTTAACGACATTATAAGAGAAGCCTTATCACGGAAGGTTGTCCAGCAGAGAGAGAGTCCCGTTCCGTATTGCCCCGCAACTCTGATGAGCCTGTTGGTCGCCCAGATGGGATCACGGTGAACCCCTGGAAGAATGGTAGACAGTTATTGTGGGACTACACTTGCGTTTCAACTTTAGGCAACACCTATGTTAACTTCAGTGCTGCTCAGGCAGGAGGTGCTGCCAATCACTGGGAAGCAGCCAAGTCACATAAAAACGGAGACCTTGATCACTACTACAATTTTGTCCCCATTGCCTCAGAGACACTTGGTGCCTGGGGTAAAAGTGCTGCAAGTTTTTTGAAGGAGCTGGGTCGAAGCTAATTGAAACAACTAGAGACCCTACAGCCGTCAGTTTTCTCTTTCAGCGCCTTAGTGTGGAGATCCAGAGAGGAATGGCTCACAGCATCCATGCTTCCTGCCCGCAATCCAAGGAGCTGGATGAGTTTGGGGGTTGTAATATAAATATTATGATTAAATTGTATTTATTTTTTCGTTTCGTTGCCTTATTTATCATTAATTTTTAAATTTTCGGTATAAAAATTTATTTTTGTGTCTATGGATGTCTGTCTGTGTGTTTGTTTGAGTGTCCCTGTGAGTGTTTGGGGGAGTGTTTGTCCGGTTATACCTGTGGGTCCACGAGGCCATCTGTGTCCCCTCAGATGGTCTCCCTTATCACAGTTTTTGTGTATAGATGTGTGTCTGTGTGAGTGTTCGGGTGAGTGTGTGTCCGGTTATACCTGTGAGTCCACGAGGCCATCTGTGTCCCCTCAGATGGTCTTCTTTATCACAGTTTGTGTCTATGGATGCAGGCGATGAGTCACAATAACGCGGCTAAAGTATGTTGACCAGACCACACACTAGAAGGTGAAGGAACGACGACGTTTCGGTAAGTCCTTGACCATTCTCAAGTCGACTGAGAATGTGTCTATGAATGTGTGTCTGGGTGAGTGTCCCTGTGAGTGTCCGGGTGAGTGTGTGTGTTCGGGTATACCTGTGGGTCCACGAGGCAATCTGTGTTCCCTCAGATGGTCTTCCTTATTACAGTTTGTGTCTATGGATGTGTGTCTGAGTGAGTGTCCCTGTGAGTGTCCTGGTGAGTGTGTGTGTGTGTGTGTGTGTGTGTGTGTATGTGTGTGTGTGTGTGTGTGTGAGTGTCCGGGTTTATGTGTAGTTTGGTTTCTGGAACCATTTGTGTCCCTCCCTTCAACTCTTTTCCCTTATTCCCACCGTGGGTTCGAATCCCAGGTGATTAGACCTGCCCTAGGTCAATGGATCCAAGGTATCCGTCCGTGGTCCCAACGGATTTCACCTCTTCCCTACTTTACTAGGAGTCAGGCTAATTCCAGCTATCCAGAGAACCTTTCGATACAGAGGCAGCTACAGGAGGGGACCACATAAATTAGTGCCCTGTAGTTACGTAACCGTTCCGACAGGCTCGATCGCAATCTATCCAGATGAGAACACGTTCTCATCCGACTAGACCACGCTGGAGTCGCTGTTTGTCTCAAATTTGGACCCTTTATTTATAGTTAGTATTTTTGGTGTATTAATTGATGTGTATTAATTTGTTAATGACTTAGGTAGAGTGATTTGGGGGGAGAGAGGGGGGGTTGGCGTGTGTAGTGTATTATACGAGATCGTGCTTGGGTTAGTATTCACCATCAACTATTACTAACTTGTAACTAACACAAATTTTTCCACACACTCCGGACCAAAGAGCCAGAGCTCAACCCCGCAAGTACAACTAGGTGAGTACACACACACACACACACACACACACACACACAGAGGAAGCAGCCCATAACAGCTGTTTAAATCCCTGGTACCTATTTACTGCTAGGTTACAGGAACAACAGTGTGAAAGAAACTGCCCAGTTTCGTTTCTGCCATCACCGGAGGATCGAACACGGACGCTAGGATTACGAGTTGAGAGCGCTGTCTACTCAGCTGTCAGGCCCCGTAGTGCGTGTACTCGTCAAAAACATAATTTGGGAGAGGTTAGGGGAAAGGAATGATGCTTCCTGGGTTGGGGAATTGGTGTGGGGTTAGTCACTCGGTGGCCTTGGACCTGTGGGGGAGGGGGCCGAGGGGGTTGCCAGTTATGAATTTAATGATTGAATTTGTTAAGATAGGGTATTTATGTAAAAGACGCTGTGAAGAGATAGTAACAAAAGTGTTCCTGACTGCTGTAAGGTAGTGAGTAACTGTCTTGTATGTTAGAAAAATGAATGCTTACTAGACAATTACTTTTTCTTTGAAAACATTTTTTTGGAAAATAAATACAAGTTATTTTGTAAACAAAATATGATTATTTTCCTTTAATAAACACACATGAGCACAAATGGTCCTCGGGATTCAGAGAGATTGAGAATGAACAGCAAAATAGTAACAAAAAATGAGACGATGATGGGATACTATTTAATTCAAACATAAACCTGTTAAGTATGTAAATTACAGTACCACTAAACACGCGTACACGTACATATGTCAATCAATTTACATAAATAAACATTCACTAATATGTTCCTTTAACAATGGACAGATAGATAATTACCATACACGTGTCAGTCCAATTGCAGGTACACATAGACACACATAGCTGCACTTGTCTGTCGCTCCTGACAATAGTAAACATGTAACAAAAAATGTGACAATGATGGGACACTATGTCATTCAACGTACACACGCTAACATTATAAATTAACAGTAACACTAAACACGCGTACATGTATATATGTCATTCAATTTACATAAAAAAAACATTCACTAATATGTTCCTTTTACAATTAACACACAGATAATTACCGTACACATGTCAGTCCAATTGCAGGTACACATAAACACACATAGGTGCACTTGTCTGTCGCTCCTGACAATAGTATACATAGGTATACACACAAAACAGTCCTTTATCAACTAATGTGTGTGTGTGTGTGTATTTATTCCTTGTATTTATTATTTGTGTCTGCAAAATCGAGTTATTAGCTCTTGGACCCCGCCTTTCTAACAAATGTATTTTTCCTCTTTTATATCAACTACATTTATTTCTCACTAACACACACGCATACACACACACACACACAGTGGAAACAGGAGGCCAGACACAGGATACAGAATAGGAGATGAAGAACTTAATGAAACGGACTGAGAGAAAGATCTAGGAGTTGATATCACACCAAACCTGTCTCCTGAAGCATACATAAAAGAATAACGTCTGCGGCATATGCGAGACTGCCTAACATCAGAACAGCCTTCAGGAATCTGTGTAAGGAATCATTCAGAATCTTGTACACCACATATGTAAGACCAATCCTGGAGTATGCGGCCCCAGCATGGAGTCCGTATCTTGTCAAGCAGAAGATGAAGCAGGAAAAAGTCCAAAGGTATGCCACTAGACTAGTCCCAGAACTAAGAGGCATGAGTTACGAGGAAAGGCTGCGGGAAATGCACCTTACGGCACTGGAAGACAGAAGAGTAAGGGGAGACATGATCACAACCTACACAACCCTCAGAGGAATCGACCGGGTAAACAAGGATAAACTATTCAACACAGGTGGGACGCAAACAAGGGGACACAGGTGGAAACTGAGTACCCACATGAGCCACAGAGACGTTAGAAGTAACTTTTTCAGTGTCAGAGTAGTTAACGGATGGAATGCATTAAGCAGTGATGTGGTGGAGGCTGACTCCATACACAGTTTCAAATGTAGATATGATTGAGCCCAGTAGGCTCAGGAATCTGTACACCAGTTGATTGACAGTTGAGAGGTGGGACCAAAGAACCATAGCTCAACCCCCGCATGCACAAATAGGTGAGTACACACACACACACACGCGAACTAGTAGCCAACTGTCTAAATGGAGAGAGTTTATTGGTTGTAATTCTTAAGGTCCTCGTTCGAATCCCGGTTGACGCAAGAGGAAATCGGCAGATATTCTTTAACCTGATTCACCTGTTCACCTAGCACAAATGTATCCATCAATGTAGCCCTTTATTTATCTATTTATAATTGTCAATCCATCAATCTATCTTCCCATAAACCAACAATTTTTCATTATATACATCTATCTTACTATGTATCCGTCCATCTACTCGACTGTTATCCATACATCTACTCATCTGTCTTTGCATCCATCCAACCTCATCAATGATCCGTCTATCCGTCAATGTATATATTGATCAATTCAACACGTATCCATCCATATATCTATCTATTACTATTTATATCTATACTATACTGTCTAAATGGAGAGAGTTTATTGGTTGTAATTCTTAAGGTCCTCGTTCGAATCCCGGTTGACGCAAGAGGAAATCGGCAGATATTCTTTAACCTGATTCACCTGTTCACCTAGCACAAATGTATCCATCAATGTAGCCCTTTATTTATCTATTTATAATTGTCAATCCATCAATCTATCTTCCCATAAACCAACAATTTTTCATTATATACATCTATCTTACTATGTATCCGTCCATCTACTCGACTGTTTATCCATCCATCTACTCATCTGTCTTTTCATCCATCAACTCATCTATGGATCCGTCTATCCGTCAATGTATATATTTATCAATCAACGTATCCATATATCTATCTATTACTATTTATATCTATATCTCTATCTATTTGTATCCGACGATCCTACTAACTCATTTTCCATTAATCTATCCATTTATCATTCTACTTATCTATCAATCTATTTATTCATCTACTTCTCTTTCCATCTATCCATCTACTCATCTATCTAACCATTAATCTATCTACATACTCCCCACTCCGTCTCCTATCGTTTTCCCAAACTCCCTCCTCCCGTACCGGCTCCTTCTTTTTTCCACCCTCCCGTAACCCTGCTCATCCTCCCTCCTTCTGCCCTTCCCATACCCGCCCCTATTCCATCCCGCCCTTCCCATCGTCTTAACTCTCGGGGCAGTTCTTTACCTTCGTTCTCACTCCTTCCGCCGTTTCTCACTCTCGCCCTCCTTACTGTCTTCCTTCCCTCCCTCCCTCCCGCTGCTAGTCCTTCCCTTCTTACCCTTCCCGTAGTCCTCCCTCCCAGCACCAGTCCTTCTCATCGTCCTCTTACCTCCCCCAGTACCTCCTTCACTCCCTCTTCATCCCTCTTTCACCTCACCTACACCTCTTCTCCTGTTCTCCCTCTTTATACCACCTCTAAATCTCCCGCCCCCCCCCCACCGGCTTTGTACCTCTTCCCTCTTACAAAAATTAGGATCAATAGGACCAAAATTAAACTACTTTATGTGTTTAATTTAAGGAAATCATTTTTTCTGATTACGAAAAAGTCTTCAACCATCTCCAGTAATAATTCACAATTAACCTTAATTGAATCAACAGGGAGAGAGGGGGGGAGGGGTGAGAATAAATAATAATTATTCCAAAATACTTTAACTAATGTCTACACCTACCATCCTATGTCCGTTCCCTACCTCAGACCATTTCCCCTCTAATTTGGTAAAAATAAGCCCTTAATAATATAATAATAAATATATTCAAAAAAATCTGTGGATAGCTACAGCCTCCAGCATATATATATATATATACATATATATATATATATATATATATATATATATATATATATATATATATATATATATATATATATATATATATATATATATATATATATATATATATATATATATATATATATATATATATATATATATATATATATATATATATATATATATATATATATATATATATATATATATATATATATATATATATATATATATATATATATATAAGCCCATAAGCAATCCAGTTGGGATCGCCCCATTGCCGACAAAGTAGCTCCAACATTACTGTAAGCTGCGACAACACCACATGATACTGCCCGACTTAGAGCTGTAGCAGCTCCCCATGCAGAGGACTTGCTATTAGCAACCCCCAATATCAGCTACTAGCACTCGTCTCACCACAGGCCCTCTGAATGGCTGTGGCTCTCCGCCTCACTGCCCGAATCCACACCGAATACAGGGGTTTTGGTGGCGAGGCAGTGGCCGACAGGTACGGACGACATGGCCTTCTCTGCCAAAGGACAGGAGGATGGCATGCAAGACACTGCGATGTTAACGACATTATAAAGAGAAGCCTTATCACGGAAGGTTGTCCAGCAGAGAGAGAGTCCCGTTCCGTATTGCCCCGCAACTCTGATGAGCCTGTTGGTCGCCCAGATGGGATCACGGTGAACCCCTGGAAGAATGGTAGACAGTTATTGTGGGACTACACTTGCGTTTCAACTTTAGGCAACACCTATGTTAACTTCAGTGCTGCTCAGGCAGGAGGTGCTGCCAATCACTGGGAAGCAGCCAAGTCACATAAAAACGGAGACCTTGATCACTACTACAATTTTGTCCCCATTGCCTCAGAGACACTTGGTGCCTGGGGTAAAAGTGCTGCAAGTTTTTTGAAGGAGCTGGGGTCGAAGCTAATTGAAACAACTAGAGACCCTACAGCCGTCAGTTTTCTCTTTCAGCGCCTTAGTGTGGAGATCCAGAGAGGAATGGCTCACAGCATCCATGCTTCCTGCCCGCAATCCAAGGAGCTGGATGAGTTTGGGGGTTGTAATATAAATATTATGATTAAATTGTATTTATTTTTTCGTTTCGTTGCCTTATTTATCATTAATTTTTAAATTTTCGGTATAAAAATTTATTTTTGTGTCTATGGATGTCTGTCTGTGTGTTTGTTTGAGTGTCCCTGTGAGTGTTTGGGGGAGTGTTTGTCCGGTTATACCTGTGGGTCCACGAGGCCATCTGTGTCCCCTCAGATGGTCTCCCTTATCACAGTTTTTGTGTATAGATGTGTGTCTGTGTGAGTGTTCGGGTGAGTGTGTGTCCGGTTATACCTGTGAGTCCACGAGGCCATCTGTGTCCCCTCAGATGGTCTTCTTTATCACAGTTTGTGTCTATGGATGCAGGCGATGAGTCACAATAACGCGGCTAAAGTATGTTGACCAGACCACACACTAGAAGGTGAAGGAACGACGACGTTTCGGTAAGTCCTTGACCATTCTCAAGTCGACTGAGAATGTGTCTATGAATGTGTGTCTGGGTGAGTGTCCCTGTGAGTGTCCGGGTGAGTGTGTGTGTTCGGGTATACCTGTGGGTCCACGAGGCAATCTGTGTTCCCTCAGATGGTCTTCCTTATTACAGTTTGTGTCTATGGATGTGTGTCTGAGTGAGTGTCCCTGTGAGTGTCCTGGTGAGTGTGTGTGTGTGTGTGTGTGTGTGTATGTGTGTGTGTGTGTGTGTGTGAGTGTCCGGGTTTATGTGTAGTTTGGTTTCTGGAACCATTTGTGTCCCTCCCTTCAACTCTTTTCCCTTATTCCCACCGTGGGTTCGAATCCCAGGTGATTAGACCTGCCCTAGGTCAATGGATCCAAGGTATCCGTCCGTGGTCCCAACGGATTTCACCTCTTCCCTACTTTACTAGGAGTCAGGCTAATTCCAGCTATCCAGAGAACCTTTCGATACAGAGGCAGCTACAGGAGGGGACCACATAAATTAGTGCCCTGTAGTTACGTAACCGTTCCGACAGGCTCGATCGCAATCTATCCAGATGAGAACACGTTCTCATCCGACTAGACCACGCTGGAGTCGCTGTTTGTCTCAAATTTGGACCCTTTATTTATAGTTAGTATTTTTGGTGTATTAATTGATGTGTATTAATTTGTTAATGACTTAGGTAGAGTGATTTGGGGGGAGAGAGGGGGGGTTGGCGTGTGTAGTGTATTATACGAGATCGTGCTTGGGTTAGTATTCACCATCAACTATTACTAACTTGTAACTAACACAAATTTTTCCACACACTCCGGACCAAAGAGCCAGAGCTCAACCCCCGCAAGTACAACTAGGTGAGTACACACACACACACACACACACACACACACACACAGAGGAAGCAGCCCATAACAGCTGTTTTAAATCCCTGGTACCTATTTACTGCTAGGTTACAGGAACAACAGTGTGAAAGAAACTGCCCAGTTTCGTTTCTGCCATCACCGGAGGATCGAACACGGACGCTAGGATTACGAGTTGAGAGCGCTGTCTACTCAGCTGTCAGGCCCCGTAGTGCGTGTACTCGTCAAAAACATAATTTGGGAGAGGTTAGGGGAAAGGAATGATGCTTCCTGGGTTGGGGAATTGGTGTGGGGTTAGTCACTCGGTGGCCTTGGACCTGTGGGGGAGGGGGCCGAGGGGGTTGCCAGTTATGAATTTAATGATTGAATTTGTTAAGATAGGGTATTTATGTAAAAGACGCTGTGAAGAGATAGTAACAAAAGTGTTCCTGACTGCTGTAAGGTAGTGAGTAACTGTCTTGTATGTTAGAAAAATGAATGCTTACTAGACAATTACTTTTTCTTTGAAAACATTTTTTTGGAAAATAAATACAAGTTATTTTGTAAACAAAATATGATTATTTTCCTTTAATAAACACACATGAGCACAAATGGTCCTCGGGATTCAGAGAGATTGAGAATGAACAGCAAAATAGTAACAAAAAATGAGACGATGATGGGATACTATTTAATTCAAACATAAACCTGTTAAGTATGTAAATTACAGTACCACTAAACACGCGTACACGTACATATGTCAATCAATTTACATAAATAAACATTCACTAATATGTTCCTTTAACAATGGACAGATAGATAATTACCATACACGTGTCAGTCCAATTGCAGGTACACATAGACACACATAGCTGCACTTGTCTGTCGCTCCTGACAATAGTAAACATGTAACAAAAAATGTGACAATGATGGGACACTATGTCATTCAAACGTACACACGCTAACATTATAAATTAACAGTAACACTAAACACGCGTACATGTATATATGTCATTCAATTTACATAAAAAAAACATTCACTAATATGTTCCTTTTACAATTAACACACAGATAATTACCGTACACATGTCAGTCCAATTGCAGGTACACATAAACACACATAGGTGCACTTGTCTGTCGCTCCTGACAATAGTATACATAGGTATACACACAAAACAGTCCTTTATCAACTAATGTGTGTGTGTGTGTGTATTTATTCCTTGTATTTATTATTTGTGTCTGCAAAATCGAGTTATTAGCTCTTGGACCCCGCCTTTCTAACAAATGTATTTTTCCTCTTTTATATCAACTACATTTATTTCTCACTAACACACACGCATACACACACACACACACAGTGGAAACAGGAGGCCAGACACAGGATACAGAATAGGAGATGAAGAACTTAATGAAACGGACTGAGAGAAAGATCTAGGAGTTGATATCACACCAAACCTGTCTCCTGAAGCATACATAAAAAGAATAACGTCTGCGGCATATGCGAGACTGCCTAACATCAGAACAGCCTTCAGGAATCTGTGTAAGGAATCATTCAGAATCTTGTACACCACATATGTAAGACCAATCCTGGAGTATGCGGCCCCAGCATGGAGTCCGTATCTTGTCAAGCAGAAGATGAAGCAGGAAAAAGTCCAAAGGTATGCCACTAGACTAGTCCCAGAACTAAGAGGCATGAGTTACGAGGAAAGGCTGCGGGAAATGCACCTTACGGCACTGGAAGACAGAAGAGTAAGGGGAGACATGATCACAACCTACACAACCCTCAGAGGAATCGACCGGGTAAACAAGGATAAACTATTCAACACATGGTGGGACGCAAACAAGGGGACACAGGTGGAAACTGAGTACCCACATGAGCCACAGAGACGTTAAAAGTAACTTTTTCAGTGTCAGAGTAGTTAACGGATGGAATGCATTAAGCAGTGATGTGGTGGAGGCTGACTCCATACACAGTTTCAAATGTAGATATGATTGAGCCCAGTAGGCTCAGGAATCTGTACACCAGTTGATTGACAGTTGAGAGGTGGGACCAAAGAACCATAGCTCAACCCCCGCATGCACAAATAGGTGAGTACACACACACACACACGCGAACTAGTAGCCAACTGTCTAAATGGAGAGAGTTTATTGGTTGTAATTCTTAAGGTCCTCGTTCGAATCCCGGTTGACGCAAGAGGAAATCGGCAGATATTCTTTAACCTGATTCACCTGTTCACCTAGCACAAATGTATCCATCAATGTAGCCCTTTATTTATCTATTTATAATTGTCAATCCATCAATCTATCTTCCCATAAACCAACAATTTTTCATTATATACATCTATCTTACTATGTATCCGTCCATCTACTCGACTGTTTATCCATCCATCTACTCATCTGTCTTTTCATCCATCAACTCATCTAATGGATCCGTCTATCCGTCAATGTATATATTTATCAATCAACGTATCCATCCATATATCTATCTATTACTATTTATATCTATCTCTCTATCTATTTGTATCCGACGATCCTACTAACTCATTTTCCATTAATCTATCCATTTATCATTCTACTTATCTATCAATCTATTTATTCATCTACTTCTCTTTCCATCTATCCATCTACTCATCTATCTAACCATTAATCTATCTACATACTCCCCACTCCGTCTCCTATCGTTTTCCCAAACTCCCTCCTCCCGTACCGGCTCCTTCTTTTTTCCACCCTCCCGTAACCCTGCTCATCCTCCCTCCTTCTGCCCTTCCCATACCCGCCCCTATTCCATCCCGCCCTTCCCATCGTCTTAACTCTCGGGGCAGTTCTTTACCTTCGTTCTCACTCCTTCCGCCGTTTCTCACTCTCGCCCTCCGTACTGTCTTCCTTCCCTCCCTCCCTCCCGCTGCTAGTCCTTCCCTTCTTACCCTTCCCGTAGTCCTCCCTCCCAGCACCAGTCCTTCTCATCGTCCTCTTACCTCCCCCAGTACCTCCTTCACTCCCTCTTCATCCCTCTTTCACCTCACCTACACCTCTTCTCCTGTTCTCCCTCTTTATACCACCTCTAAATCTCCCGCCCCCCCCCCACCGGCTTTGTACCTCTTCCCTCTTACAAAAATTAGGATCAATAGGACCAAAATTAAACTACTTTATGTGTTTAATTTAAGGAAATCATTTTTTCTGATTACGAAAAAGTCTTCAACCATCTCCAGTAATAATTCACAATTAACCTTAATTGAATCAACAGGGAGAGAGGGGGGGAGGGGTGAGAATAAATAATAATTATTCCAAAATACTTTAACTAATGTCTACACCTACCATCCTATGTCCGTTCCCTACCTCAGACCATTTCCCCACTAATTTGGTAAAAATAAGCCTTAATAATATAATAATAAATATATTCAAAAAAATCTGTGGATAGCTACAGCCTCCAGCATATATATATATATATATATATATATATATATATATATATATATATATATATATATATATATATATATATATATATATATATATATATATATATATATATATATATATATATATATATATATATATATATATATATATATATATATAAGCCCATAAGCAATCCAGTTGGGATCGCCCCATTGCCGACAAAGTAGCTCCAACATTACTATAAGCTGCGACAACACCACATGATACTGCCCGACTTAGAGCTGTAGCTGCTCCCCATGCAGAGGACTTGCTATTAGCAACCCCCAATATCAGCTACTAGCACTCGTCTCACCACAGGCCCTCTGAATGGCTGTGGCTCTCCGCCTCACTGCCCGAATCCACACCGAATACAGGGGTTTTGGTGGCGAGGCAGTGGCCGACAGGTACGGACGACATGGCCTTCTCTGCCAAAGGACAGGAGGATGGCATGCAAGACACTGCGATGTTAACGACATTATAAAGAGAAGCCTTATCACGGAAGGTTGTCCAGCAGAGAGAGAGTCCCGTTCCGTATTGCCCCGCAACTCTGATGAGCCTGTTGGTCGCCCAGATGGGATCACGGTGAACCCCTGGAAGAATGGTAGACAGTTATTGTGGGACTACACTTGCGTTTCAACTTTAGGCAACACCTATGTTAACTTCAGTGCTGCTCAGGCAGGAGGTGCTGCCAATCACTGGGAAGCAGCCAAGTCACATAAAAACGGAGACCTTGATCACTACTACAATTTTGTCCCCATTGCCTCAGAGACACTTGGTGCCTGGGGTAAAAGTGCTGCAAGTTTTTTGAAGGAGCTGGGGTCGAAGCTAATTGAAACAACTAGAGACCCTACAGCCGTCAGTTTTCTCTTTCAGCGCCTTAGTGTGGAGATCCAGAGAGGAATGGCTCACAGCATCCATGCTTCCTGCCCGCAATCCAAGGAGCTGGATGAGTTTGGGGGTTGTAATATAAATATTATGATTAAATTGTATTTATTTTTTCGTTTCGTTGCCTTATTTATCATTAATTTTTAAATTTTCGGTATAAAAATTTATTTTTGTGTCTATGGATGTCTGTCTGTGTGTTTGTTTGAGTGTCCCTGTGAGTGTTTGGGGGAGTGTTTGTCCGGTTATACCTGTGGGTCCACGAGGCCATCTGTGTCCCCTCAGATGGTCTCCCTTATCACAGTTTTTGTGTATAGATGTGTGTCTGTGTGAGTGTTCGGGTGAGTGTGTGTCCGGTTATACCTGTGAGTCCACGAGGCCATCTGTGTCCCCTCAGATGGTCTTCTTTATCACAGTTTGTGTCTATGGATGCAGGCGATGAGTCACAATAACGCGGCTAAAGTATGTTGACCAGACCACACACTAGAAGGTGAAGGAACGACGACGTTTCGGTAAGTCCTTGACCATTCTCAAGTCGACTGAGAATGTGTCTATGAATGTGTGTCTGGGTGAGTGTCCCTGTGAGTGTCCGGGTGAGTGTGTGTATTCGGGTATACCTGTGGGTCCACGAGGCAATCTGTGTTCCCTCAGATGGTCTTCCTTATTACAGTTTGTGTCTATGGATGTGTGTCTGAGTGAGTGTCCCTGTGAGTGTCCTGGTGAGTGTGTGTGTGTGTGTGTGTGTGTGTGTGTGTGTATGTGTGTGTGTGTGTGTGTGTGAGTGTCCGGGTTTATGTGTAGTTTGGTTTCTGGAACCATTTGTGTCCCTCCCTTCAACTCTTTTCCCTTATTCCCACCGTGGGTTCGAATCCCAGGTGATTAGACCTGCCCTAGGTCAATGGATCCAAGGTATCCGTCCGTGGTCCCAACGGATTTCACCTCTTCCCTACTTTACTAGGAGTCAGGCTAATTCCAGCTATCCAGAGAACCTTTCGATACAGAGGCAGCTACAGGAGGGGACCACATAAATTAGTGCCCTGTAGTTACGTAACCGTTCCGACAGGCTCGATCGCAATCTATCCAGATGAGAACACGTTCTCATCCGACTAGACCACGCTGGAGTCGCTGTTTGTCTCAAATTTGGACCCTTTATTTATAGTTAGTATTTTTGGTGTATTAATTGATGTGTATTAATTTGTTAATGACTTAGGTAGAGTGATTTGGGGGGAGAGAGGGGGGGTTGGCGTGTGTAGTGTATTATACGAGATCGTGCTTGGGTTAGTATTCACCATCAACTATTACTAACTTGTAACTAACACAAATTTTTCCACACACTCCGGACCAAAGAGCCAGAGCTCAACCCCCGCAAGTACAACTAGGTGAGTACACACACACACACACACACACACACACACAGAGGAAGCAGCCCATAACAGCTGTTTAAATCCCTGGTACCTATTTACTGCTAGGTAACAGGAACAACAGTGTGAAAGAAACTGCCCAGTTTCGTTTCTGCCATCACCGGAGGATCGAACACGGACGCTAGGATTACGAGTTGAGAGCGCTGTCTACTCAGCTGTCAGGCCCCGTAGTGCGTGTACTCGTCAAAAACATAATTTGGGAGAGGTTAGGGGAAAGGAATGATGCTTCCTGGGTTGGGGAATTGGTGTGGGGTTAGTCACTCGGTGGCCTTGGACCTGTGGGGGAGGGGGCCGAGGGGGTTGCCAGTTATGAATTTAATGATTGAATTTGTTAAGATAGGGTATTTATGTAAAAGACGCTGTGAAGAGATAGTAACAAAAGTGTTCCTGACTGCTGTAAGGTAGTGAGTAACTGTCTTGTATGTTAGAAAAATGAATGCTTACTAGACAATTACTTTTTCTTTGAAAACATTTTTTTGGAAAATAAATACAAGTTATTTTGTAAACAAAATATGATTATTTTCCTTTAATAAACACACATGAGCACAAATGGTCCTCGGGAGTCAGAGAGATTGAGAATGAACAGCAAAATAGTAACAAAAAATGAGACGATGATGGGATACTATTTAATTCAAACATAAACCTGTTAAGTATGTAAATTACAGTACCACTAAACACGCGTACACGTACATATGTCAATCAATTTACATAAATAAACATTCACTAATATGTTCCTTTAACAATGGACAGATAGATAATTACCATACACGTGTCAGTCCAATTGCAGGTACACATAGACACACTTAGCTGCACTTGTCTGTCGCTCCTGACAATAGTAAACATGTAACAAAAAATGTGACAATGATGGGACACTATGTCATTCAAACGTACACACGCTAACATTATAAATAAACAGTAACACTAAACACGCGTACATGTATATATGTCATTCAATTTACATAAAAAAAACATTCACTAATATGTTCCTTTTACAATTAACACACAGATAATTACCGTACACATGTCAGTCCAATTGCAGGTACACATAAACACACATAGGTGCACTTGTCTGTCGCTCCTGACAATAGTATACATAGGTATACACACAAAACAGTCCTTTATCAACTAATGTGTGTGTGTGTGTGTATTTATTCCTTGTATTTATTATTTGTGTCTGCAAAATCGAGTTATTAGCTCTTGGGCCCCGCCTTTCTAACAAATGTATTTTTCCTCTTTTATATCAACTACATTTATTTCTCACTAACACACACGCATACACACACACACACACAGTGGAAACAGGAGGCCAGACACAGGATACAGAATAGGAGATGAAGAACTTAATGAAACGGACTGAGAGAAAGATCTAGGAGTTGATATCACACCAAACCTGTCTCCTGAAGCATACATAAAAAGAATAACGTCTGCGGCATATGCGAGACTGCCTAACATCAGAACAGCCTTCAGGAATCTGTGTAAGGAATCATTCAGAATCTTGTACACCACATATGTAAGACCAATCCTGGAGTATGCGGCCCCAGCATGGAGTCCGTATCTTGTCAAGCAGAAGATGAAGCAGGAAAAAGTCCAAAGGTATGCCACTAGACTAGTCCCAGAACTAAGAGGCATGAGTTACGAGGAAAGGCTGCGGGAAATGCACCTTACGGCACTGGAAGACAGAAGAGTAAGGGGAGACATGATCACAACCTACACAACCCTCAGAGGAATCGACCGGGTAAACAAGGATAAACTATTCAACACAGGTGGGACGCAAACAAGGGGACACAGGTGGAAACTGAGTACCCACATGAGCCACAGAGACGTTAAAAGTAACTTTTTCAGTGTCAGAGTAGTTAACGGATGGAATGCATTAAGCAGTGATGTGGTGGAGGCTGACTCCATACACAGTTTCAAATGTAGATATGATTGAGCCCAGTAGGCTCAGGAATCTGTACACCAGTTGATTGACAGTTGAGAGGTGGGACCAAAGAACCATAGCTCAACCCCCGCATGCACAAATAGGTGAGTACACACACACACACACGCGAACTAGTAGCCAACTGTCTAAATGGAGAGAGTTTATTGGTTGTAATTCTTAAGGTCCTCGTTCGAATCCCGGTTGACGCAAGAGGAAATCGGCAGATATTCTTTAACCTGATTCACCTGTTCACCTAGCACAAATGTATCCATCAATGTAGCCCTTTATTTATCTATTTATAATTGTCAATCCATCAATCTATCTTCCCATAAACCAACAATTTTTCATTATATACATCTATCTTACTATGTATCCGTCCATCTACTCGACTGTTTATCCATCCATCTACTCATCTGTCTTTTCATCCATCAACTCATCAATGGATCCGTCTATCCGTCAATGTATATATTTATCAATCAACGTATCCATCCATATATCTATCTATTACTATTTATATCTATCTCTCTATCTATTTGTATCCGACGATCCTACTAACTCATTTTCCATTAATCTATCCATTTATCATTCTACTTATCTATCAATCTATTTATTCATCTACTTCTCTTTCCATCTATCCATCTACTCATCTATCTAACCATTAATCTATCTACATACTCCCCACTCCATCTCCTATCGTTTTCCCAAACTCCCTCCTCCCGTACCGGCTCCTTCTTTTTTCCACCCTCCCGTAACCCTGCTCATCCTCCCTCCTTCTGCCCTTCCCATACCCGCCCCTATTCCATCCCGCCCTTCCCATCGTCTTAACTCTCGGGGCAGTTCTTTACCTTCGTTCTCACTCCTTCCGCCGTTTCTCACTCTCGCCCTCCGTACTGTCTTCCTTCCCTCCCTCCCTCCCGCTGCTAGTCCTTCCCTTCTTACCCTTCCCGTAGTCCTCCCTCCCAGCACCAGTCCTTCTCATCGTCCTCTTACCTCCCCCAGTACCTCCTTCACTCCCTCTTCATCCCTCTTTCACCTCACCTACACCTCTTCTCCTGTTCTCCCTCTTTATACCACCTCTAAATCTCCCGCCCCCCCCCACCGGCTTTGTACCTCTTCCCTCTTACAAAAATTAGGATCAATAGGACCAAAATTAAACTACTTTATGTGTTTAATTTAAGGAAATCATTTTTTCTGATTACGAAAAAGTCTTCAACCATCTCCAGTAATAATTCACAATTAACCTTAATTGAATCAACAGGGAGAGAGGGGGGGAGGGGTGAGAATAAATAATAATTATTCCAAAATACTTTAACTAATGTCTACACCTACCATCCTATGTCCGTTCCCTACCTCAGACCATTTCCCCTCTAATTTGGTAAAAATAAGCCTTAATAATATAATAATAAATATATTCAAAAAAATCTGTGGATAGCTACAGCCTCCAGCATATATATATATATATATATATATATATATATATATATATATATATATATATATATATATATAATCTTTGGACAACACCCACCAGTGGGACTCGAACCCAGAAAGCACAACTACCTTCCAGTAGCAGGCATAACTAGTATGCTTTAACCCACTACACCATCAGACCTTTCAAAAGAAGTAGATAGTTCGAGATATATATATCTCAAACATCTCTACTTCCCGAAGGCACCAGATGAGTGTGGGGTCAGTCTGCATTTTCCATCAAGCCACTGTCAATGTGAGAGAACTCGTGTCCAGCTTATAAGCCTATACTTGCATAAACCACAAGTGAAGATTAAATAATCTTTGGACAACACCCACCAGTGGGACTCGAACCCAGAAAGCACAACTACCTTCCAGTAGCAGGCATAACTAGTATGCTTTAACCCACTACACCATCAGACCTTTCAAAAGAAGTAGATAGTTCGAGATATATATATCTCAAACATCTCTACTTCCCGAAGGCACCAGATGAGTGTGGGGTCAGTCTGCATTTTCCATCAAGCCACTGTCAATGTGAGAGAACTCGTGTCCAGCTTATAAGCCTATACTTGCATAAACCACAAGTGAAGATTAAATAATCTTTGGACAACACCCACCAGTGGGACTCGAACCCAGAAAGCACAACTACCTTCCAGTAGCAGGCATAACTAGTATGCTTTAACCCACTACACCATCAGACCTTTCAAAAGAAGTAGATAGTTCGAGATATATATATCTCAAACATCTCTACTTCCCGAAGGCACCAGATGAGTGTGGGGTCAGTCTGCATTTTCCATCAAGCCACTGTCAATGTGAGAGAACTCGTGTCCAGCTTATAAGCCTATACTTGCATAAACCACAAGTGAAGATTAAATAATCTTTGGACAACACCCACCAGTGGGACTCGAACCCAGAAAGCACAACTACCTTCCAGTAGCAGGCATAACTAGTATGCTTTAACCCACTACACCATCAGACCTTTCAAAAGAAGTAGATAGTTCGAGATATATATATCTCAAACATCTCTACTTCCCGAAGGCACCAGATGAGTGTGGGGTCAGTCTGCATTTTCCATCAAGCCACTGTCAATGTGAGAGAACTCGTGTCCAGCTTATAAGCCTATACTTGCATAAACCACAAGTGAAGATTAAATAATCTTTGGACAACACCCACCAGTGGGACTCGAACCCAGAAAGCACAACTACCTTCCAGTAGCAGGCATAACTAGTATGCTTTAACCCACTACACCATCAGACCTTTCAAAAGAAGTAGATAGTTCGAGATATATATATCTCAAACATCTCTACTTCCCGAAGGCACCAGATGAGTGTGGGGTCAGTCTGCATTTTCCATCAAGCCACTGTCAATGTGAGAGAACTCGTGTCCAGCTTATAAGCCTATACTTGCATAAACCACAAGTGAAGATTAAATAATCTTTGGACAACACCCACCAGTGGGACTCGAACCCAGAAAGCACAACTACCTTCCAGTAGCAGGCATAACTAGTATGCTTTAACCCACTACACCATCAGACCTTTCAAAAGAAGTAGATAGTTCGAGATATATATATCTCAAACATCTCTACTTCCCGAAGGCACCAGATGAGTGTGGGGTCAGTCTGCATTTTCCATCAAGCCACTGTCAATGTGAGAGAACTCGTGTCCAGCTTATAAGCCTATACTTGCATAAACCACAAGTGAAGATTAAATAATCTTTGGACAACACCCACCAGTGGGACTCGAACCCAGAAAGCACAACTACCTTCCAGTAGCAGGCATAACTAGTATGCTTTAACCCACTACACCATCAGACCTTTCAAAAGAAGTAGATAGTTCGAGATATATATATCTCAAACATCTCTACTTCCCGAAGGCACCAGATGAGTGTGGGGTCAGTCTGCATTTTCCATCAAGCCACTGTCAATGTGAGAGAACTCGTGTCCAGCTTATAAGCCTATACTTGCATAAACCACAAGTGAAGATTAAATAATCTTTGGACAACACCCACCAGTGGGACTCGAACCCAGAAAGCACAACTACCTTCCAGTAGCAGGCATAACTAGTATGCTTTAACCCACTACACCATCAGACCTTTCAAAAGAAGTAGATAGTTCGAGATATATATATCTCAAACATCTCTACTTCCCGAAGGCACCAGATGAGTGTGGGGTCAGTCTGCATTTTCCATCAAGCCACTGTCAATGTGAGAGAACTCGTGTCCAGCTTATAAGCCTATACTTGCATAAACCACAAGTGAAGATTAAATAATCTTTGGACAACACCCACCAGTGGGACTCGAACCCAGAAAGCACAACTACCTTCCAGTAGCAGGCATAACTAGTATGCTTTAACCCACTACACCATCAGACCTTTCAAAAGAAGTAGATAGTTCGAGATATATATATCTCAAACATCTCTACTTCCCGAAGGCACCAGATGAGTGTGAGGTCAGTCTGCATTTTCCATCAAGCCACTGTCAATGTGAGAGAACTCGTGTCCAGCTTATAAGCCTATACTTGCATAAACCACAAGTGAAGATTAAATAATCTTTGGACAACACCCACCAGTGGGACTCGAACCCAGAAAGCACAACTACCTTCCAGTAGCAGGCATAACTAGTATGCTTTAACCCACTACACCATCAGACCTTTCAAAAGAAGTAGATAGTTCGAGATATATATATCTCAAACATCTCTACTTCCCGAAGGCACCAGATGAGTGTGGGGTCAGTCTGCATTTTCCATCAAGCCACTGTCAATGTGAGACACTGTCAATTTTCCAGTATGCCTGCTACTGGAAGGTAGTTGTGCTTTCTGGGTTCGAGTCCCACTGGTGGGTGTTGTCCAAAGATTATTTAATCTTCACTTGTGGTTTATGCAAGTATAGGCTTATAAGCTGGACACGAGTTCTCTCACATTGACAGTGGCTTGATGGAAAATGCAGACTGACCCCACACTCATCTGGTGCCTTCGGGAAGTAGAGATGTTTGAGATATATATATCTCGAACTATCTACTTCTTTTGAAAGGTCTGATGGTGTAGTGGGTTAAAGCATACTAGTTATGCCTGCTACTGGAAGGTAGTTGTGCTTTCTGGGTTCGAGTCCCACTGGTGGGTGTTGTCCAAAGATTATTTAATCTTCACTTGTGGTTTATGCAAGTATAGGCTTATAAGCTGGACACGAGTTCTCTCACATTGACAGTGGCTTGATGGAAAATGCAGACTGACCCCACACTCATCTGGTGCCTTCGGGAAGTAGAGATGTTTGAGATATATATATCTCGAACTATCTACTTCTTTTGAAAGGTCTGATGGTGTAGTGGGTTAAAGCATACTAGTTATGCCTGCTACTGGAAGGTAGTTGTGCTTTCTGGGTTCGAGTCCCACTGGTGGGTGTTGTCCAAAGATTATTTAATCTTCACTTGTGGTTTATGCAAGTATAGGCTTATATATATATATATATATATATATATATATATATATATATATATATATATATATAAGCCCATAAGCAATCCAGTTGGGATCGCCCCATTGCCGACAAAGTAGCTCCAACATTACTGTAAGCTGCGACAACACCACATGATACTGCCCGACTTAGAGCTGTAGCAGCTCCCCATGCAGAGGACTTGCTATTAGCAACCCCCAATATCAGCTACTAGCACTCGTCTCACCACAGGCCCTCTGAATGGCTGTGGCTCTCCGCCTCACTGCCCGAATCCACACCGAATACAGGGGTTTTGGTGGCGAGGCAGTGGCCGACAGGTACGGACGACATGGCCTTCTCTGCCAAAGGACAGGAGGATGGCATGCAAGACACTGCGATGTTAACGACATTATAAAGAGAAGCCTTATCACGGAAGGTTGTCCAGCAGAGAGAGAGTCCCGTTCCGTATTGCCCCGCAACTCTGATGAGCCTGTTGGTCGCCCAGATGGGATCACGGTGAACCCCTGGAAGAATGGTAGACAGTTATTGTGGGACTACACTTGCGTTTCAACTTTAGGCAACACCTATGTTAACGTCAATGCTGCTCAGGCAGGAGGTGCTGCCAATCACTGGGAAGCAGCCAAGTCACATAAAAACGGAGACCTTGATCACTACTACAATTTTGTCCCCATTGCCTCAGAGACACTTGGTGCCTGGGGTAAAAGTGCTGCAAGTTTTTTGAAGGAGCTGGGGTCGAAGCTAATTGAAACAACTAGAGACCCTACAGCCGTCAGTTTTCTCTTTCAGCGCCTTAGTGTGGAGATCCAGAGAGGAATGGCTCACAGCATCCATGCTTCCTGCCCGCAATCCAAGGAGCTGGATGAGTTTGGGGGTTGTAATATAAATATTATGATTAAATTGTATTTATTTTTTCGTTTCGTTGCCTTATTTATCATTAATTTTTAAATTTTCGGTATAAAAATTTATTTTTGTGTCTATGGATGTCTGTCTGTGTGTTTGTTTGAGTGTCCCTGTGAGTGTTTGGGGGAGTGTTTGTCCGGTTATACCTGTGGGTCCACGAGGCCATCTGTGTCCCCTCAGATGGTCTTCTTTATTACAGTTTGTGCCTATGGATGCAGGCGATGAGTCACAATAACGCGGCTAAAGTATGTTGACCAGACCACACACTAGAAGGTAAAGGAACGACGACGTTTCGGTAAGTCCTTGACCATTCTCAAGTCGACTGAGAATGTGTCTATGAATGTGTGTCTGGGTGAGTGTCCCTGTGAGTGTCCGGGTGAGTGTGTGTGTTCGGGTATACCTGTGGGTCCACGAGGCAATCTGTGTTCCCTCAGATGGTCTTCCTTATTACAGTTTGTGTCTATGGATGTGTGTCTGAGTGAGTGTCCCTGTGAGTGTCCTGGTGAGTGTGTGTGTGTGCGTGTATGTGTGTGTGTGTGTGTGTGTGAGTGTCCGGGTTTATGTGTAGTTTGGTTTCTGGAACCATTTGTGTCCCTCCCTTCAACTCTTTTCCCTTATTCCCACCGTGGGTTCGAATCCCAGGTGATTAGACCTGCCCTAGGTCAATGGATCCAAGGTATCCGTCCGTGGTCCCAACGGATTTCACCTCTTCCCTACTTTACTAGGAGTCAGGCTAATTCCAGCTATCCAGAGAACCTTTCGATACAGAGGCAGCTACAGGAGGGGACCACATAAATTAGTGCCCTGTAGTTACGTAACCGTTCCGACAGGCTCGATCGCAATCTATCCAGATGAGAACACGTTCTCATCCGACTAGACCACGCTGGAGTCGCTGTTTGTCTCAAATTTGGACCCTTTATTTATAGTTAGTATTTTTGGTGTATTAATTGATGTGTATTAATTTGTTAATGACTTAGGTAGAGTGATTTGGGGGGAGAGAGGGGGGGTTGGCGTGTGTAGTGTATTATACGAGATCGTGCTTGGGTTAGTATTCACCATCAACTATTACTAACTTGTAACTAACACAAATTTTTCCACACACTCCGGACCAAAGAGCCAGAGCTCAACCCCCGCAAGTACAACTAGGTGAGTACACACACACACACACACACACACACACACAGAGGAAGCAGCCCATAACAGCTGTTTAAATCCTTGGTACCTATTTACTGCTAGGTTACAGGAACAACAGGGTGAAAGAAACTGCCCAGTTTCGTTTCTGCCATCACCGGAGGATCGAACACGGACGCTAGGATTACGAGTTGAGAGCGCTGTCTACTCAGCTGTCAGGCCCCGTAGTGCGTGTACTCGTCAAAAACATAATTTGGGAGAGGTTAGGGGAAAGGAATGATGCTTCCTGGGTTGGGGAATTGGTGTGGGGTTAGTCACTCGGTGGCCTTGGACCTGTGGGGGAGGGGGCCGAGGGGGTTGCCAGTTATGAATTTAATGATTGAATTTGTTAAGATAGGGTATTTATGTAAAAGACGCTGTGAAGAGATAGTAACAAAAGTGTTCCTGACTGCTGTAAGGTAGTGAGTAACTGTCTTGTATGTTAGAAAAATGAATGCTTACTAGACAATTACTTTTTCTTTGAAAACATTTTTTTGGAAAATAAATACAAGTTATTTTGTAAACAAAATATGATTATTTTCCTTTAATAAACACACATGAGCACAAATGGTCCTCGGGAGTCAGAGAGATTGAGAATGAACAGCAAAATAGTAACAAAAAATGAGACGATGATGGGATACTATTTAATTCAAACATAAACCTGTTAAGTATGTAAATTACAGTACCACTAAACACGCGTACACGTACATATGTCAATCAATTTACATAAATAAACATTCACTAATATGTTCCTTTAACAATGGACAGATAGATAATTACCATACACGTGTCAGTCCAATTGCAGGTACACATAGACACACATAGCTGCACTTGTCTGTCGCTCCTGACAATAGTAAACATGTAACAAAAAATGTGACAATGATGGGACACTATGTCATTCAAACGTACACACGCTAACATTATAAATAAACAGTAACACTAAACACGCGTACATGTATATATGTCATTCAATTTACATAAAAAAAACATTCACTAATATGTTCCTTTTACAATTAACACACAGATAATTACCGTACACATGTCAGTCCAATTGCAGGTACACATAAACACACATAGGTGCACTTGTCTGTCGCTCCTGACAATAGTATACATAGGTATACACACAAAACAGTCCTTTATCAACTAATGTGTGTGTGTGTGTGTATTTATTCCTTGTATTTATTATTTGTGTCTGCAAAATCGAGTTATTAGCTCTTGGACCCCGCCTTTCTAACAAATGTATTTTTCCTCTTTTATATCAACTACATTTATTTCTCACTAACACACACGCATACACACACACACACACAGTGGAAACAGGAGGCCAGACACAGGATACAGAATAGGAGATGAAGAACTTAATGAAACGGACTGAGAGAAAGATCTAGGAGTTGATATCACACCAAACCTGTCTCCTGAAGCATACATAAAAAGAATAACGTCTGCGGCATATGCGAGACTGCCTAACATCAGAACAGCCTTCAGGAATCTGTGTAAGGAATCATTCATAATCTTGTACACCACATATGTAAGACCAATCCTGGAGTATGCGGCCCCAGCATGGAGTCCGTATCTTGTCAAGCAGAAGATGAAGCAGGAAAAAGTCCAAAGGTATGCCACTAGACTAGTCCCAGAACTAAGAGGCATGAGTTACGAGGAAAGGCTGCGGGAAATGCACCTTACGGCACTGGAAGACAGAAGAGTAAGGGGAGACATGATCACAACCTACACAACCCTCAGAGGAATCGACCGGGTAAACAAGGATAAACTATTCAACACTGGTGGGACGCAAACAAGGGGACACAGGTGGAAACTGAGTACCCACATGAGCCACAGAGACGTTAGAAGTAACTTTTTCAGTGTCAGAGTAGTTAACGGATGGAATGCATTAAGCAGTGATGTGGTGGAGGCTGACTCCATACACAGTTTCAAATGTAGATATGATTGAGCCCAGTAGGCTCAGGAATCTGTACACCAGTTGATTGACAGTTGAGAGGTGGGACCAAAGAACCATAGCTCAACCCCCGCATGCACAAATAGGTGAGTACACACACACACACACGCGAACTAGTAGCCAACTGTCTAAATGGAGAGAGTTTATTGGTTGTAATTCTTAAGGTCCTCGTTCGAATCCCGGTTGACGCAAGAGGAAATCGGCAGATATTCTTTAACCTGATTCACCTGTTCACCTAGCACAAATGTATCCATCAATGTAGCCCTTTATTTATCTATTTATAATTGTCAATCCATCAATCTATCTTCCCATAAACCAACAATTTTTCATTATATACATCTATCTTACTATGTATCCGTCCATCTACTCGACTGTTTATCCATCCATCTACTCATCTGTCTTTTCATCCATCAACTCATCTATGGATCCGTCTATCCGTCAATGTATATATTTATCAATCAACGTATCCATCCATATATCTATCTATTACTATTTATATCTATCTCTCTATCTATTTGTATCCGACGATCCTACTAACTCATTTTCCATTAATCTATCCATTTATCATTCTACTTATCTATCAATCTATTTATTCATCTACTTCTCTTTCCATCTATCCATCTACTCATCTATCTAACCATTAATCTATCTACATACTCCCCACTCCGTCTCCTATCGTTTTCCCAAACTCCCTCCTCCCGTACCGGCTCCTTCTTTTTTCCACCCTCCCGTAACCCTGCTCATCCTCCCTCCTTCTGCCCTTCCCATACCCGCCCCTATTCCATCCCGCCCTTCCCATCGTCTTAACTCTCGGGGCAGTTCTTTACCTTCGTTCTCACTCCTTCCGCCGTTTCTCACTCTCGCCCTCCGTACTGTCTTCCTTCCCTCCCTCCCTCCCGCTGCTAGTCCTTCCCTTCTTACCCTTCCCGTAGTCCTCCCTCCCAGCACCAGTCCTTCTCATCGTCCTCTTACCTCCCCCAGTACCTCCTTCACTCCCTCTTCATCCCTCTTTCACCTCACCTACACCTCTTCTCCTGTTCTCCCTCTTTATACCACCTCTAAATCTCCCGCCCCCCCCCACACCGGCTTTGTACCTCTTCCCTCTTACAAAAATTAGGATCAATAGGACCAAAATTAAACTACTTTATGTGTTTAATTTAAGGAAATCATTTTTTCTGATTACGAAAAAGTCTTCAACCATCTCCAGTAATAATTCACAATTAATCTTAATTGAATCAACAGGGAGAGAGGGGGGGAGGGGTGAGAATAAATAATAATTATTCCAAAATACTTTAACTAATGTCTACACCTACCATCCTATGTCCGTTCCCTACCTCAGACCATTTCCCCTCTAATTTGGTAAAAATAAGCCTTAATAATATAATAATAAATATATTCAAAAAAATCTGTGGATAGCTACAGCCTCCAGCATATATATATATATATATATATATATATATATATATATATATATATATATATATATATATATATATATATATATATATATATATATATAAGCCCATAAGCAATCCAGTTGGGATCGCCCCATTGCCGACAAAGTAGCTCCAACATTACTGTAAGCTGCGACAACACCACATGATACTGCCCGACTTAGAGCTGTAGCAGCTCCCCATGCAGAGGACTTGCTATTAGCAACCCCCAATATCAGCTACTAGCACTCGTCTCACCACAGGCCCTCTGAATGGCTGTGGCTCTCCGCCTCACTGCCCGAATCCACACCGAATACAGGGGTTTTGGTGGCGAGGCAGTGGCCGACAGGTACGGACGACATGGCCTTCTCTGCCAAAGGACAGGAGGATGGCATGCAAGACACTGCGATGTTAACGACATTATAAAGAGAAGCCTTATCACGGAAGGTTGTCCAGCAGAGAGAGAGTCCCGTTCCGTATTGCCCCGCAACTCTGATGAGCCTGTTGGTCGCCCAGATGGGATCACGGTGAACCCCTGGAAGAATGGTAGACAGTTATTGTGGGACTACACTTGCGTTTCAACTTTAGGCAACACCTATGTTAACTTCAGTGCTGCTCAGGCAGGAGGTGCTGCCAATCACTGGGAAGCAGCCAAGTCACATAAAAACGGAGACCTTGATCACTACTACAATTTTGTCCCCATTGCCTCAGAGACACTTGGTGCCTGGGGTAAAAGTGCTGCAAGTTTTTTGAAGGAGCTGGGGTCGAAGCTAATTGAAACAACTAGAGACCCTACAGCCGTCAGTTTTCTCTTTCAGCGCCTTAGTGTGGAGATCCAGAGAGGAATGGCTCACAGCATCCATGCTTCCTGCCCGCAATCCAAGGAGCTGGATGAGTTTGGGGGTTGTAATATAAATATTATGATTAAATTGTATTTATTTTTTCGTTTCGTTGCCTTATTTATCATTAATTTTTAAATTTTCGGTATAAAAATTTATTTTTGTGTCTATGGATGTCTGTCTGTGTGTTTGTTTGAGTGTCCCTGTGAGTGTTTGGGGGAGTGTTTGTCCGGTTATACCTGTGGGTCCACGAGGCCATCTGTGTCCCCTCAGATGGTCTCCCTTATCACAGTTTTTGTGTATAGATGTGTGTCTGTGTGAGTGTTCGGGTGAGTGTGTGTCCGGTTATACCTGTGAGTCCACGAGGCCATCTGTGTCCCCTCAGATGGTCTTCTTTATTACAGTTTGTGCCTATGGATGCAGGCGATGAGTCACAATAACGCGGCTAAAGTATGTTGACCAGACCACACACTAGAAGGTAAAGGAACGACGACGTTTCGGTAAGTCCTTGACCATTCTCAAGTCGACTGAGAATGTGTCTATGAATGTGTGTCTGGGTGAGTGTCCCTGTGAGTGTCCGGGTGAGTGTGTGTGTTCGGGTATACCTGTGGGTCCACGAGGCAATCTGTGTTCCCTCAGATGGTCTTCCTTATTACAGTTTGTGTCTATGGATGTGTGTCTGAGTGAGTGTCCCTGTGAGTGTCCTGGTGAGTGTGTGTGTGTGCGTGTATGTGTGTGTGTGTGTGTGTGTGAGTGTCCGGGTTTATGTGTAGTTTGGTTTCTGGAACCATTTGTGTCCCTCCCTTCAACTCTTTTCCCTTATTCCCACCGTGGGTTCGAATCCCAGGTGATTAGACCTGCCCTAGGTCAATGGATCCAAGGTATCCGTCCGTGGTCCCAACGGATTTCACCTCTTCCCTACTTTACTAGGAGTCAGGCTAATTCCAGCTATCCAGAGAACCTTTCGATACAGAGGCAGCTACAGGAGGGGACCACATAAATTAGTGCCCTGTAGTTACGTAACCGTTCCGACAGGCTCGATCGCAATCTATCCAGATGAGAACACGTTCTCATCCGACTAGACCACGCTGGAGTCGCTGTTTGTCTCAAATTTGGACCCTTTATTTATAGTTAGTATTTTTGGTGTATTAATTGATGTGTATTAATTTGTTAATGACTTAGGTAGAGTGATTTGGGGGGAGAGAGGGGGGGTTGGCGTGTGTAGTGTATTATACGAGATCGTGCTTGGGTTAGTATTCACCATCAACTATTACTAACTTGTAACTAACACAAATTTTTCCACACACTCCGGACCAAAGAGCCAGAGCTCAACCCCCGCAAGTACAACTAGGTGAGTACACACACACACACACACACACACACACACAGGAAGCAGCCCATAACAGCTGTTTAAATCCCTGGTACCTATTTACTGCTAGGTTACAGGAACAACAGGGTGAAAGAAACTGCCCAGTTTCGTTTCTGCCATCACCGGAGGATCGAACACGGACGCTAGGATTACGAGTTGAGAGCGCTGTCTACTCAGCTGTCAGGCCCCGTAGTGCGTGTACTCGTCAAAAACATAATTTGGGAGAGGTTAGGGGAAAGGAATGATGCTTCCTGGGTTGGGGAATTGGTGTGGGGTTAGTCACTCGGTGGCCTTGGACCTGTGGGGGAGGGGGCCGAGGGGGTTGCCAGTTATGAATTTAATGATTGAATTTGTTAAGATAGGGTATTTATGTAAAAGACGCTGTGAAGAGATAGTAACAAAAGTATTCCTGACTGCTGTAAGGTAGTGAGTAACTGTCTTGTATGTTAGAAAAATGAATGCTTACTAGACAATTACTTTTTCTTTGAAAACGTTTTTTTGGAAAATAAATACAAGTTATTTTGTAAACAAAATATGATTATTTTCCTTTAATAAACACACATGAGCACAAATGGTCCTCGGGAGTCAGAGAGATTGAGAATGAACAGCAAAATAGTAACAAAAAATGAGACGATGATGGGATACTATTTAATTCAAACATAAACCTGTTAAGTATGTAAATTACAGTACCACTAAACACGCGTACACGTACATATGTCAATCAATTTACATAAATAAACATTCACTAATATGTTCCTTTAACAATGGACAGATAGATAATTACCATACACGTGTCAGTCCAATTGCAGGTACACATAGACACACATAGCTGCACTTGTCTGTCGCTCCTGACAATAGTAAACATGTAACAAAAAATGTGACAATGATGGGACACTATGTCATTCAAACGTACACACGCTAACATTATAAATAAACAGTAACACTAAACACGCGTACATGTATATATGTCATTCAATTTACATAAAAAAAACATTCACTAATATGTTCCTTTTACAATTAACACACAGATAATTACCGTACACATGTCAGTCCAATTGCAGGTACACATAAACACACATAGGTGCACTTGTCTGTCGCTCCTGACAATAGTATACATAGGTATACACACAAAACAGTCCTTTATCAACTAATGTGTGTGTGTGTGTGTATTTATTCCTTGTATTTATTATTTGTGTCTGCAAAATCGAGTTATTAGCTCTTGGACCCCGCCTTTCTAACAAATGTATTTTTCCTCTTTTATATCAACTACATTTATTTCTCACTAACACACACGCATACACACAAACACACACAGTGGAAACAGGAGGCCAGACACAGGATACAGAATAGGAGATGAAGAACTTAATGAAACGGACTGAGAGAAAGATCTAGGAGTTGATATCACACCAAACCTGTCTCCTGAAGCATACATAAAAAGAATAACGTCTGCGGCATATGCGAGACTGCCTAACATCAGAACAGCCTTCAGGAATCTGTGTAAGGAATCATTCATAATCTTGTACACCACATATGTAAGACCAATCCTGGAGTATGCGGCCCCAGCATGGAGTCCGTATCTTGTCAAGCAGAAGATGAAGCAGGAAAAAGTCCAAAGGTATGCCACTAGACTAGTCCCAGAACTAAGAGGCATGAGTTACGAGGAAAGGCTGCGGGAAATGCACCTTACGGCACTGGAAGACAGAAGAGTAAGGGGAGACATGATCACAACCTACACAACCCTCAGAGGAATCGACCGGGTAAACAAGGATAAACTATTCAACACTGGTGGGACGCAAACAAGGGGACACAGGTGGAAACTGAGTACCCACATGAGCCACAGAGACGTTAGAAGTAACTTTTTCAGTGTCAGAGTAGTTAACGGATGGAATGCATTAAGCAGTGATGTGGTGGAGGCTGACTCCATACACAGTTTCAAATGTAGATATGATTGAGCCCAGTAGGCTCAGGAATCTGTACACCAGTTGATTGACAGTTGAGAGGTGGGACCAAAGAACCATAGCTCAACCCCCGCATGCACAAATAGGTGAGTACACACACACACACACGCGAACTAGTAGCCAACTGTCTAAATGGAGAGAGTTTATTGGTTGTAATTCTTAAGGTCCTCGTTCGAATCCCGGTTGACGCAAGAGGAAATCGGCAGATATTCTTTAACCTGATTCACCTGTTCACCTAGCACAAATGTATCCATCAATGTAGCCCTTTATTTATCTATTTATAATTGTCAATCCATCAATCTATCTTCCCATAAACCAACAATTTTTCATTATATACATCTATCTTACTATGTATCCGTCCATCTACTCGACTGTTTATCCATCCATCTACTCATCTGTCTTTTCATCCATCAACTCATCTATGGATCCGTCTATCCGTCAATGTATATATTTATCAATCAACGTATCCATCCATATATCTATCTATTACTATTTATATCTATCTCTCTATCTATTTGTATCCGACGATCCTACTAACTCATTTTCCATTAATCTATCCATTTATCATTCTACTTATCTATCAATCTATTTATTCATCTACTTCTCTTTCCATCTATCCATCTACTCATCTATCTAACCATTAATCTATCTACATACTCCCCACTCCGTCTCCTATCGTTTTCCCAAACTCCCTCCTCCCGTACCGGCTCCTTCTTTTTTCCACCCTCCCGTAACCCTGCTCATCCTCCCTCCTTCTGCCCTTCCCATACCCGCCCCTATTCCATCCCGCCCTTCCCATCGTCTTAACTCTCGGGGCAGTTCTTTACCTTCGTTCTCACTCCTTCCGCCGTTTCTCACTCTCGCCCTCCGTACTGTCTTCCTTCCCTCCCTCCCTCCCGCTGCTAGTCCTTCCCTTCTTACCCTTCCCGTAGTCCTCCCTCCCAGCACCAGTCCTTCTCATCGTCCTCTTACCTCCCCCAGTACCTCCTTCACTCCCTCTTCATCCCTCTTTCACCTCACCTACACCTCTTCTCCTGTTCTCCCTCTTTATACCACCTCTAAATCTCCCGCCCCCCCTCCCCCCCACCGGCTTTGTACCTCTTCCCTCTTACAAAAATTAGGATCAATAGGACCAAAATTAAACTACTTTATGTGTTTAATTTAAGGAAATCATTTTTTCTGATTACGAAAAAGTCTTCAACCATCTCCAGTAATAATTCACAATTAATCTTAATTGAATCAACAGGGAGAGAGGGGGGGAGGGGTGAGAATAAATAATAATTATTCCAAAATACTTTAACTAATGTCTACACCTACCATCCTATGTCCGTTCCCTACCTCAGACCATTTCCCCTCTAATTTGGTAAAAATAAGCCTTAATAATATAATAATAAATATATTCAAAAAAATCTGTGGATAGCTACAGCCTCCAGCATATATATATATATATATATATATATATATATATATATATATATATATATATATATATATATATATATATATATATATATATATATATATATATATATATATATATATATATATATATAAGCCCATAAGCAATCCAGTTGGGATCGCCCCATTGCCGACAAAGTAGCTCCAACATTACTGTAAGCTGCGACAACACCACATGATACTGCCCGACTTAGAGCTGTAGCAGCTCCCCATGCAGAGGACTTGCTATTAGCAACCCCCAATATCAGCTACTAGCACTCGTCTCACCACAGGCCCTCTGAATGGCTGTGGCTCTCCGCCTCACTGCCCGAATCCACACCGAATACAGGGGTTTTGGTGGCGAGGCAGTGGCCGACAGGTACGGACGACATGGCCTTCTCTGCCAAAGGACAGGAGGATGGCATGCAAGACACTGCGATGTTAACGACATTATAAAGAGAAGCCTTATCACGGAAGGTTGTCCAGCAGAGAGAGAGTCCCGTTCCGTATTGCCCCGCAACTCTGATGAGCCTGTTGGTCGCCCAGATGGGATCACGGTGAACCCCTGGAAGAATGGTAGACAGTTATTGTGGGACTACACTTGCGTTTCAACTTTAGGCAACACCTATGTTAACTTCAGTGCTGCTCAGGCAGGAGGTGCTGCCAATCACTGGGAAGCAGCCAAGTCACATAAAAACGGAGACCTTGATCACTACTACAATTTTGTCCCCATTGCCTCAGAGACACTTGGTGCCTGGGGTAAAAGTGCTGCAAGTTTTTTGAAGGAGCTGGGGTCGAAGCTAATTGAAACAACTAGAGACCCTACAGCCGTCAGTTTTCTCTTTCAGCGCCTTAGTGTGGAGATCCAGAGAGGAATGGCTCACAGCATCCATGCTTCCTGCCCGCAATCCAAGGAGCTGGATGAGTTTGGGGGTTGTAATATAAATATTATGATTAAATTGTATTTATTTTTTCGTTTCGTTGCCTTATTTATCATTAATTTTTAAATTTTCGGTATAAAAATTTATTTTTGTGTCTATGGATGTCTGTCTGTGTGTTTGTTTGAGTGTCCCTGTGAGTGTTTGGGGGAGTGTTTGTCCGGTTATACCTGTGGGTCCACGAGGCCATCTGTGTCCCCTCAGATGGTCTCCCTTATCACAGTTTTTGTGTATAGATGTGTGTCTGTGTGAGTGTTCGGGTGAGTGTGTGTCCGGTTATACCTGTGAGTCCACGAGGCCATCTGTGTCCCCTCAGATGGTTTTCTTTATTACAGTTTGTGCCTATGGATGCAGGCGATGAGTCACAATAACGCGGCTAAAGTATGTTGACCAGACCACACACTAGAAGGTAAAGGAACGACGCCGTTTCGGTAAGTCCTTGACCATTCTCAAGTCGACTGAGAATGTGTCTATGAATGTGTGTCTGGGTGAGTGTCCCTGTGAGTGTCCGGGTGAGTGTGTGTGTTCGGGTATACCTGTGGGTCCACGAGGCAATCTGTGTTCCCTCAGATGGTCTTCCTTATTACAGTTTGTGTCTATGGATGTGTGTCTGAGTGAGTGTCCCTGTGAGTGTCCTGGTGAGTGTGTGTGTGTGCGTGTATGTGTGTGTGTGTGTGTGTGTGAGTGTCCGGGTTTATGTGTAGTTTGGTTTCTGGAACCATTTGTGTCCCTCCCTTCAACTCTTTTCCCTTATTCCCACCGTGGGTTCGAATCCCAGGTGATTAGACCTGCCCTAGGTCAATGGATCCAAGGTATCCGTCCGTGGTCCCAACGGATTTCACCTCTTCCCTACTTTACTAGGAGTCAGGCTAATTCCAGCTATCCAGAGAACCTTTCGATACAGAGGCAGCTACAGGAGGGGACCACATAAATTAGTGCCCTGTAGTTACGTAACCGTTCCGACAGGCTCGATCGCAATCTATCCAGATGAGAACACGTTCTCATCCGACTAGACCACGCTGGAGTCGCTGTTTGTCTCAAATTTGGACCCTTTATTTATAGTTAGTATTTTTGGTGTATTAATTGATGTGTATTAATTTGTTAATGACTTAGGTAGAGTGATTTGGGGGGAGAGAGGGGGGGTTGGCGTGTGTAGTGTATTATACGAGATCGTGCTTGGGTTAGTATTCACCATCAACTATTACTAACTTGTAACTAACACAAATTTTTCCACACACTCCGGACCAAAGAGCCAGAGCTCAACCCCCGCAAGTACAACTAGGTGAGTACACACACACACACACACACACACACACACAGGAAGCAGCCCATAACAGCTGTTTAAATCCCTGGTACCTATTTACTGCTAGGTTACAGGAACAACAGGGTGAAAGAAACTGCCCAGTTTCGTTTCTGCCATCACCGGAGGATCGAACACGGACGCTAGGATTACGAGTTGAGAGCGCTGTCTACTCAGCTGTCAGGCCCCGTAGTGCGTGTACTCGTCAAAAACATAATTTGGGAGAGGTTAGGGGAAAGGAATGATGCTTCCTGGGTTGGGGAATTGGTGTGGGGTTAGTCACTCGGTGGCCTTGGACCTGTGGGGGAGGGGGCCGAGGGGGTTGCCAGTTATGAATTTAATGATTGAATTTGTTAAGATAGGGTATTTATGTAAAAGACGCTGTGAAGAGATAGTAACAAAAGTGTTCCTGACTGCTGTAAGGTAGTGAGTAACTGTCTTGTATGTTAGAAAAATGAATGCTTACTAGACAATTACTTTTTCTTTGAAAACATTTTTTTGGAAAATAAATACAAGTTATTTTGTAAACAAATATGATTATTTTCCTTTAATAAACACACATTAGCACAAATGGTCCTCGGGAGTCAGAGAGATTGAGAATGAACAGCAAAATAGTAACAAAAAATGAGACGATGATGGGATACTATTTAATTCAAACATAAACCTGTTAAGTATGTAAATTACAGTACCACTAAACACGCGTACACGTACATATGTCAATCAATATACATAAATAAACATTCACTAATATGTTCCTTTAACAATGGACAGATAGATAATTACCATACACGTGTCAGTCCAATTGCAGGTACACATAGACACACATAGCTGCACTTGTCTGTCGCTCCTGACAATAGTAAACATGTAACAAAAAATGTGACAATGATGGGACACTATGTCATTCAAACGTACACACGCTAACATTATAAATAAACAGTAACACTAAACACGCGTACATGTATATATGTCATTCAATTTACATAAAAAAAACATTCACTAATATGTTCCTTTTACAATTAACACACAGATAATTACCGTACACATGTCAGTCCAATTGCAGGTACACATAAACACACATAGGTGCACTTGTCTGTCGCTCCTGACAATAGTATACATAGGTATACACACAAAACAGTCCTTTATCAACTAATGTGTGTGTGTGTGTGTATTTATTCCTTGTATTTATTATTTGTGTCTGCAAAATCGAGTTATTAGCTCTTGGACCCCGCCTTTCTAACAAATGTATTTTTCCTCTTTTATATCAACTACATTTATTTCTCACTAACACACACGCATACACACACACACACACAGTGGAAACAGGAGGCCAGACACAGGATACAGAATAGGAGATGAAGAACTTAATGAAACGGACTGAGAGAAAGATCTAGGAGTTGATATCACACCAAACCTGTCTCCTGAAGCATACATAAAAAGAATAACGTCTGCGGCATATGCGAGACTGCCTAACATCAGAACAGCCTTCAGGAATCTGTGTAAGGAATCATTCATAATCTTGTACACCACATATGTAAGACCAATCCTGGAGTATGCGGCCCCAGCATGGAGTCCGTATCTTGTCAAGCAGAAGATGAAGCAGGAAAAAGTCCAAAGGTATGCCACTAGACTAGTCCCAGAACTAAGAGGCATGAGTTACGAGGAAAGGCTGCGGGAAATGCACCTTACGGCACTGGAAGACAGAAGAGTAAGGGGAGACATGATCACAACCTACACAACCCTCAGAGGAATCGACCGGGTAAACAAGGATAAACTATTCAACACTGGTGGGACGCAAACAAGGGGACACAGGTGGAAACTGAGTACCCACATGAGCCACAGAGACGTTAAAAGTAACTTTTTCAGTGTCAGAGTAGTTAACGGATGGAATGCATTAAGCAGTGATGTGGTGGAGGCTGACTCCATACACAGTTTCAAATGTAGATATGATTGAGCCCAGTAGGCTCAGGAATCTGTACACCAGTTGATTGACAGTTGAGAGGTGGGACCAAAGAACCATAGCTCAACCCCCGCATGCACAAATAGGTGAGTACACACACACACGCGAACTAGTAGCCAACTGTCTAAATGGAGAGAGTTTATTGGTTGTAATTCTTAAGGTCCTCGTTCGAATCCCGGTTGACGCAAGAGGAAATCGGCAGATATTCTTTAACCTGATTCACCTGTTCACCTAGCACAAATGTATCCATCAATGTAGACCTTTATTTATCTATTTATAATTGTCAATCCATCAATCTATCTTCCCATAAACCAACAATTTTTCATTATATACATCTATCTTACTATGTATCCGTCCATCTACTCGACTGTTTATCCATCCATCTACTCATCTGTCTTTTCATCCATCAACTCATCTATGGATCCGTCTATCCGTCAATGTATATATTTATCAATCAACGTATCCATCCATATATCTATCTATTACTATTTATATCTATCTCTCTATCTATTTGTATCCGACGATCCTACTAACTCATTTTCCATTAATCTATCCATTTATCATTCTACTTATCTATCAATCTATTTATTCATCTACTTCTCTTTCCATCTATCCATCTACTCATCTATCTAACCATTAATCTATCTACATACTCCCCACTCCGTCTCCTATCGTTTTCCCAAACTCCCTCCTCCCGTACCGGCTCCTTCTTTTTTCCACCCTCCCGTAACCCTGCTCATCCTCCCTCCTTCTGCCCTTCCCATACCCGCCCCTATTCCATCCCGCCCTTCCCATCGTCTTAACTCTCGGGGCAGTTCTTTACCTTCGTTCTCACTCCTTCCGCCGTTTCTCACTCTCGCCCTCCGTACTGTCTTCCTTCCCTCCCTCCCTCCCGCTGCTAGTCCTTCCCTTCTTACCCTTCCCGTAGTCCTCCCTCCCAGCACCAGTCCTTCTCATCGTCCTCTTACCTCCCCCAGTACCTCCTTCACTCCCTCTTCATCCCTCTTTCACCTCACCTACACCTCTTCTCCTGTTCTCCCTCTTTATACCACCTCTAAATCTCCCGCCCCCCCTCCCCCCCACCGGCTTTGTACCTCTTCCCTCTTACAAAAATTAGGATCAATAGGACCAAAATTAAACTACTTTATGTGTTTAATTTAAGGAAATCATTTTTTCTGATTACGAAAAAGTCTTCAACCATCTCCAGTAATAATTCACAATTAATCTTAATTGAATCAACAGGGAGAGAGGGGGGGAGGGGTGAGAATAAATAATAATTATTCCAAAATACTTTAACTAATGTCTACACCTACCATCCTATGTCCGTTCCCTACCTCAGACCATTTCCCCTCTAATTTGGTAAAAATAAGCCTTAATAATATAATAATAAATATATTCAAAAAAATCTGTGGATAGCTACAGCCTCCAGCATATATATATATATATATATATATATATATATATATATATATATATATATATATATATATATATATATATATATATATATATATATATATATATATATATATATATATATATATAAGCCCATAAGCAATCCAGTTGGGATCGCCCCATTGCCGACAAAGTAGCTCCAACATTACTGTAAGCTGCGACAACACCACATGATACTGCCCGACTTAGAGCTGTAGCAGCTCCCCATGCAGAGGACTTGCTATTAGCAACCCCCAATATCAGCTACTAGCACTCGTCTCACCACAGGCCCTCTGAATGGCTGTGGCTCTCCGCCTCACTGCCCGAATCCACACCGAATACAGGGGTTTTGGTGGCGAGGCAGTGGCCGACAGGTACGGACGACATGGCCTTCTCTGCCAAAGGACAGGAGGATGGCATGCAAGACACTGCGATGTTAACGACATTATAAAGAGAAGCCTTATCACGGAAGGTTGTCCAGCAGAGAGAGAGTCCCGTTCCGTATTGCCCCGCAACTCTGATGAGCCTGTTGGTCGCCCAGATGGGATCACGGTGAACCCCTGGAAGAATGGTAGACAGTTATTGTGGGACTACACTTGCGTTTCAACTTTAGGCAACACCTATGTTAACTTCAGTGCTGCTCAGGCAGGAGGTGCTGCCAATCACTGGGAAGCAGCCAAGTCACATAAAAACGGAGACCTTGATCACTACTACAATTTTGTCCCCATTGCCTCAGAGACACTTGGTGCCTGGGGTAAAAGTGCTGCAAGTTTTTTGAAGGAGCTGGGGTCGAAGCTAATTGAAACAACTAGAGACCCTACAGCCGTCAGTTTTCTCTTTCAGCGCCTTAGTGTGGAGATCCAGAGAGGAATGGCTCACAGCATCCATGCTTCCTGCCCGCAATCCAAGGAGCTGGATGAGTTTGGGGGTTGTAATATAAATATTATGATTAAATTGTATTTATTTTTCGTTTCGTTGCCTTATTTATCATTAATTTTTAAATTTTCGGTATAAAAATTTATTTTTGTGTCTATGGATGTCTGTCTGTGTGTTTGTTTGAGTGTCCCTGTGAGTGTTTGGGGGAGTGTTTGTCCGGTTATACCTGTGGGTCCACGAGGCCATCTGTGTCCCCTCAGATGGTCTCCCTTATCACAGTTTTTGTGTATAGATGTGTGTCTGTGTGAGTGTTCGGGTGAGTGTGTGTCCGGTTATACCTGTGAGTCCACGAGGCCATCTGTGTCCCCTCAGATGGTTTTCTTTATTACAGTTTGTGCCTATGGATGCAGGCGATGAGTCACAATAACGCGGCTAAAGTATGTTGACCAGACCACACACTAGAAGGTAAAGGAACGACGACGTTTCGGTAAGTCCTTGACCATTCTCAAGTCGACTGAGAATGTGTCTATGAATGTGTGTCTGGGTGAGTGTCCCTGTGAGTGTCCGGGTGAGTGTGTGTGTTCGGGTATACCTGTGGGTCCACGAGGCAATCTGTGTTCCCTCAGATGGTCTTCCTTATTACAGTTTGTGTCTATGGATGTGTGTCTGAGTGAGTGTCCCTGTGAGTGTCCTGGTGAGTGTGTGTGTGTGCGTGTATGTGTGTGTGTGTGTGTGTGTGAGTGTCCGGGTTTATGTGTAGTTTGGTTTCTGGAACCATTTGTGTCCCTCCCTTCAACTCTTTTCCCTTATTCCCACCGTGGGTTCGAATCCCAGGTGATTAGACCTGCCCTAGGTCAATGGATCCAAGGTATCCGTCCGTGGTCCCAACGGATTTCACCTCTTCCCTACTTTACTAGGAGTCAGGCTAATTCCAGCTATCCAGAGAACCTTTCGATACAGAGGCAGCTACAGGAGGGGACCACATAAATTAGTGCCCTGTAGTTACGTAACCGTTCCGACAGGCTCGATCGCAATCTATCCAGATGAGAACACGTTCTCATCCGACTAGACCACGCTGGAGTCGCTGTTTGTCTCAAATTTGGACCCTTTATTTATAGTTAGTATTTTTGGTGTATTAATTGATGTGTATTAATTTGTTAATGACTTAGGTAGAGTGATTTGGGGGGAGAGAGGGGGGGTTGGCGTGTGTAGTGTATTATACGAGATCGTGCTTGGGTTAGTATTCACCATCAACTATTACTAACTTGTAACTAACACAAATTTTTCCACACACTCCGGACCAAAGAGCCAGAGCTCAACCCCCGCAAGTACAACTAGGTGAGTACACACACACACACACACACACACACACACAGGAAGCAGCCCATAACAGCTGTTTAAATCCCTGGTACCTATTTACTGCTAGGTTACAGGAACAACAGGGTGAAAGAAACTGCCCAGTTTCGTTTCTGCCATCACCGGAGGATCGAACACGGACGCTAGGATTACGAGTTGAGAGCGCTGTCTACTCAGCTGTCAGGCCCCGTAGTGCGTGTACTCGTCAAAAACATAATTTGGGAGAGGTTAGGGGAAAGGAATGATGCTTCCTGGGTTGGGGAATTGGTGTGGGGTTAGTCACTCGGTGGCCTTGGACCTGTGGGGGAGGGGGCCGAGGGGGTTGCCAGTTATGAATTTAATGATTGAATTTGTTAAGATAGGGTATTTATGTAAAAGACGCTGTGAAGAGATAGTAACAAAAGTGTTCCTGACTGCTGTAAGGTAGTGAGTAACTGTCTTGTATGTTAGAAAAATGAATGCTTACTAGACAATTACTTTTTCTTTGAAAACATTTTTTTGGAAAATAAATACAAGTTATTTTGTAAACAAAATATGATTATTTTCCTTTAATAAACACACATTAGCACAAATGGTCCTCGGGAGTCAGAGAGATTGAGAATGAACAGCAAAATAGTAACAAAAAATGAGACGATGATGGGATACTATTTAATTCAAACATAAACCTGTTAAGTATGTAAATTACAGTACCACTAAACACGCGTACACGTACATATGTCAATCAATATACATAAATAAACATTCACTAATATGTTCCTTTAACAATGGACAGATAGATAATTACCATACACGTGTCAGTCCAATTGCAGGTACACATAGACACACATAGCTGCACTTGTCTGTCGCTCCTGACAATAGTAAACATGTAACAAAAAATGTGACAATGATGGGACACTATGTCATTCAAACGTACACACGCTAACATTATAAATAAACAGTAACACTAAACACGCGTACATGTATATATGTCATTCAATTTACATAAAAAAAACATTCACTAATATGTTCCTTTTACAATTAACACACAGATAATTACCGTACACATGTCAGTCCAATTGCAGGTACACATAAACACACATAGGTGCACTTGTCTGTCGCTCCTGACAATAGTATACATAGGTATACACACAAAACAGTCCTTTATCAACTAATGTGTGTGTGTGTGTGTATTTATTCCTTGTATTTATTATTTGTGTCTGCAAAATCGAGTTATTAGCTCTTGGACCCCGCCTTTCTAACAAATGTATTTTTCCTCTTTTATATCAACTACATTTATTTCTCACTAACACACACGCATACACACACACACACACAGTGGAAACAGGAGGCCAGACACAGGATACAGAATAGGAGATGAAGAACTTAATGAAACGGACTGAGAGAAAGATCTAGGAGTTGATATCACACCAAACCTGTCTCCTGAAGCATACATAAAAAGAATAACGTCTGCGGCATATGCGAGACTGCCTAACATCAGAACAGCCTTCAGGAATCTGTGTAAGGAATCATTCATAATCTTGTACACCACATATGTAAGACCAATCCTGGAGTATGCGGCCCCAGCATGGAGTCCGTATCTTGTCAAGCAGAAGATGAAGCAGGAAAAAGTCCAAAGGTATGCCACTAGACTAGTCCCAGAACTAAGAGGCATGAGTTACGAGGAAAGGCTGCGGGAAATGCACCTTACGGCACTGGAAGACAGAAGAGTAAGGGGAGACATGATCACAACCTACACAACCCTCAGAGGAATCGACCGGGTAAACAAGGATAAACTATTCAACACTGGTGGGACGCAAACAAGGGGACACAGGTGGAAACTGAGTACCCACATGAGCCACAGAGACGTTAAAAGTAACTTTTTCAGTGTCAGAGTAGTTAACGGATGGAATGCATTAAGCAGTGATGTGGTGGAGGCTGACTCCATACACAGTTTCAAATGTAGATATGATTGAGCCCAGTAGGCTCAGGAATCTGTACACCAGTTGATTGACAGTTGAGAGGTGGGACCAAAGAACCATAGCTCAACCCCCGCATGCACAAATAGGTGAGTACACACACACACGCGAACTAGTAGCCAACTGTCTAAATGGAGAGAGTTTATTGGTTGTAATTCTTAAGGTCCTCGTTCGAATCCCGGTTGACGCAAGAGGAAATCGGCAGATATTCTTTAACCTGATTCACCTGTTCACCTAGCACAAATGTATCCATCAATGTAGACCTTTATTTATCTATTTATAATTGTCAATCCATCAATCTATCTTCCCATAAACCAACAATTTTTCATTATATACATCTATCTTACTATGTATCCGTCCATCTACTCGACTGTTTATCCATCCATCTACTCATCTGTCTTTTCATCCATCAACTCATCTATGGATCCGTCTATCCGTCAATGTATATATTTATCAATCAACGTATCCATCCATATATCTATCTATTACTATTTATATCTATCTCTCTATCTATTTGTATCCGACGATCCTACTAACTCATTTTCCATTAATCTATCCATTTATCATTCTACTTATCTATCAATCTATTTATTCATCTACTTCTCTTTCCATCTATCCATCTACTCATCTATCTAACCATTAATCTATCTACATACTCCCCACTCCGTCTCCTATCGTTTTCCCAAACTCCCTCCTCCCGTACCGGCTCCTTCTTTTTTCCACCCTCCCGTAACCCTGCTCATCCTCCCTCCTTCTGCCCTTCCCATACCCGCCCCTATTCCATCCCGCCCTTCCCATCGTCTTAACTCTCGGGGCAGTTCTTTACCTTCGTTCTCACTCCTTCCGCCGTTTCTCACTCTCGCCCTCCGTACTGTCTTCCTTCCCTCCCTCCCTCCCGCTGCTAGTCCTTCCCTTCTTACCCTTCCCGTAGTCCTCCCTCCCAGCACCAGTCCTTCTCATCGTCCTCTTACCTCCCCCAGTACCTCCTTCACTCCCTCTTCATCCCTCTTTCACCTCACCTACACCTCTTCTCCTGTTCTCCCTCTTTATACCACCTCTAAATCTCCCGCCCCCCCCCCCCCACCGGCTTTGTACCTCTTCCCTCTTACAAAAATTAGGATCAATAGGACCAAAATTAAACTACTTTATGTGTTTAATTTAAGGAAATCATTTTTTCTGATTACGAAAAAGTCTTCAACCATCTCCAGTAATAATTCACAATTAACCTTAATTGAATCAACAGGGAGAGAGGGGGGGAGGGGTGAGAATAAATAATAATTATTCCAAAATACTTTAACTAATGTCTACACCTACCATCCTATGTCCGTTCCCTACCTCAGACCATTTCCCCTCTAATTTGGTAAAAATAAGCCTTAATAATATAATAATAAATATATTCAAAAAAATCTGTGGATAGCTACAGCCTCCAGCATATATATATATATATATATATATATATATTATATATCTATATATATATATATATATATATATATATATATATATATATATATATATATATATATATATATATATATATATATATATATATATATATATATATAAGCCCATAAGCAATCCAGTTGGGATCGCCCCATTGCCGACAAAGTAGCTCCAACATTACTGTAAGCTGCGACAACACCACATGATACTGCCCGACTTAGAGCTGTAGCAGCTCCCCATGCAGAGGACTTGCTATTAGCAACCCCCAATATCAGCTACTAGCACTCGTCTCACCACAGGCCCTCTGAATGGCTGTGGCTCTCCGCCTCACTGCCCGAATCCACACCGAATACAGGGGTTTTGGTGGCGAGGCAGTGGCCGACAGGTACGGACGACATGGCCTTCTCTGCCAAAGGACAGGAGGATGGCATGCAAGACACTGCGATGTTAACGACATTATAAAGAGAAGCCTTATCACGGAAGGTTGTCCAGCAGAGAGAGAGTCCCGTTCCGTATTGCCCCGCAACTCTGATGAGCCTGTTGGTCGCCCAGATGGGATCACGGTGAACCCCTGGAAGAATGGTAGACAGTTATTGTGGGACTACACTTGCGTTTCAACTTTAGGCAACACCTATGTTAACTTCAGTGCTGCTCAGGCAGGAGGTGCTGCCAATCACTGGGAAGCAGCCAAGTCACATAAAAACGGAGACCTTGATCACTACTACAATTTTGTCCCCATTGCCTCAGAGACACTTGGTGCCTGGGGTAAAAGTGCTGCAAGTTTTTTGAAGGAGCTGGGGTCGAAGCTAATTGAAACAACTAGAGACCCTACAGCCGTCAGTTTTCTCTTTCAGCGCCTTAGTGTGGAGATCCAGAGAGGAATGGCTCACAGCATCCATGCTTCCTGCCCGCAATCCAAGGAGCTGGATGAGTTTGGGGGTTGTAATATAAATATTATGATTAAATTGTATTTATTTTTTCGTTTCGTTGCCTTATTTATCATTAATTTTAAATTTTCGGTATAAAAATTTATTTTTGTGTCTATGGATGTCTGTCTGTGTGTTTGTTTGAGTGTCCCTGTGAGTGTTTGGGGGAGTGTTTGTCCGGTTATACCTGTGGGTCCACGAGGCCATCTGTGTCCCCTCAGATGGTCTCCCTTATCACAGTTTTTGTGTATAGATGTGTGTCTGTGTGAGTGTTCGGGTGAGTGTGTGTCCGGTTATACCTGTGAGTCCACGAGGCCATCTGTGTCCCCTCAGATGGTCTTCTTTATCACAGTTTGTGTCTATGGATGCAGGCGATGAGTCACAATAACGCGGCTAAAGTATGTTGACCAGACCACACACTAGAAGGTGAAGGAACGACGACGTTTCGGTAAGTCCTTGACCATTCTCAAGTCGACTGAGAATGTGTCTATGAATGTGTGTCTGGGTGAGTGTCCCTGTGAGTGTTCCGGGTGAGTGTGTGTGTTCGGGTATACCTGTGGGTCCACGAGGCAATCTGTGTTCCCTCAGATGGTCTTCCTTATTACAGTTTGTGTCTATGGATGTGTGTCTGAGTGAGTGTCCCTGTGAGTGTCCTGGTGAGTGTGTGTGTGTGTGTGTGTGTGTGTATGTGTGTGTGTGTGTGTGTGTGAGTGTCCGGGTTTATGTGTAGTTTTGGTTTCTGGAACCATTTGTGTCCCTCCCTTCAACTCTTTTCCCTTATTCCCACCGTGGGTTCGAATCCCAGGTGATTAGACCTGCCCTAGGTCAATGGATCCAAGGTATCCGTCCGTGGTCCCAACGGATTTCACCTCTTCCCTACTTTACTAGGAGTCAGGCTAATTCCAGCTATCCAGAGAACCTTTCGATACAGAGGCAGCTACAGGAGGGGACCACATAAATTAGTGCCCTGTAGTTACGTAACCGTTCCGACAGGCTCGATCGCAATCTATCCAGATGAGAACACGTTCTCATCCGACTAGACCACGCTGGAGTCGCTGTTTGTCTCAAATTTGGACCCTTTATTTATAGTTAGTATTTTTGGTGTATTAATTGATGTGTATTAATTTGTTAATGACTTAGGTAGAGTGATTTGGGGGGAGAGAGGGGGGGTTGGCGTGTGTAGTGTATTATACGAGATCGTGCTTGGGTTAGTATTCACCATCAACTATTACTAACTTGTAACTAACACAAATTTTTCCACACACTCCGGACCAAAGAGCCAGAGCTCAACCCCCGCAAGTACAACTAGGTGAGTACACACACACACACACACACAGAGGAAGCAGCCCATAACAGCTGTTTAAATCCCTGGTACCTATTTACTGCTAGGTACAGGAACAACAGGGTGAAAGAAACTGCCCAGTTTCGTTTCTGCCATCACCGGAGGATCGAACACGGACGCTAGGATTACGAGTTGAGAGCGCTGTCTACTCAGCTGTCAGGCCCCGTAGTGCGTGTACTCGTCAAAAACATAATTTGGGAGAGGTTAGGGGAAAGGAATGATGCTTCCTGGGTTGGGGAATTGGTGTGGGGTTAGTCACTCGGTGGCCTTGGACCTGTGGGGGAGGGGGCCGAGGGGGTTGCCAGTTATGAATTTAATGATTGAATTTGTTAAGATAGGGTATTTATGTAAAAGACGCTGTGAAGAGATAGTAACAAAAGTGTTCCTGACTGCTGTAAGGTAGTGAGTAACTGTCTTGTATGTTAGAAAAATGAATGCTTACTAGACAATTACTTTTTCTTTGAAAACATTTTTTTGGAAAATAAATACAAGTTATTTTGTAAACAAAATATGATTATTTTCCTTTAATAAACACACATGAGCACAAATGGTCCTCGGGAGTCAGAGAGATTGAGAATGAACAGCAAAATAGTAACAAAAAATGAGACGATGATGGGATACTATTTAATTCAAACATAAACCTGTTAAGTATGTAAATTACAGTACCACTAAACACGCGTACACGTACATATGTCAATCAATTTACATAAATAAACATTCACTAATATGTTCCTTTAACAATGGACAGATAGATAATTACCATACACGTGTCAGTCCAATTGCAGGTACACATAGACACACATAGCTGCACTTGTCTGTCGCTCCTGACAATAGTAAACATGTAACAAAAAATGTGACAATGATGGGACACTATGTCATTCAAACGTACACACGCTAACATTATAAATTACAGTAACACTAAACACGCGTACATGTATATATGTCATTCAATTTACATAAAAAAAACATTCACTAATATGTTCCTTTTACAATTAACACACAGATAATTACCGTACACATGTCAGTCCAATTGCAGGTACACATAAACACACATAGCTGCACTTGTCTGTCGCTCCTGACAATAGTATACATAGGTATACACACAAAACAGTCCTTTATCAACTAATGTGTGTGTGTGTGTGTATTTATTCCTTGTATTTATTATTTGTGTCTGCAAAATCGAGTTATTAGCTCTTGGACCCCGCCTTTCTAACAAATGTATTTTTCCTCTTTTATATCAACTACATTTATTTCTCACTAACACACACGCATACACACACACACACACAGTGGAAACAGGAGGCCAGACACAGGATACAGAATAGGAGATGAAGAACTTAATGAAACGGACTGAGAGAAAGATCTAGGAGTTGATATCACACCAAACCTGTCTCCTGAAGCATACATAAAAAGAATAACGTCTGCGGCATATGCGAGACTGCCTAACATCAGAACAGCCTTCAGGAATCTGTGTAAGGAATCATTCAGAATCTTGTACACCACATATGTAAGACCAATCCTGGAGTATGCGGCCCCAGCATGGAGTCCGTATCTTGTCAAGCAGAAGATGAAGCAGGAAAAAGTCCAAAGGTATGCCACTAGACTAGTCCCAGAACTAAGAGGCATGAGTTACGAGGAAAGGCTGCGGGAAATGCACCTTACGGCACTGGAAGACAGAAGAGTAAGGGGAGACATGATCACAACCTACACAACCCTCAGAGGAATCGACCGGGTAAACAAGGATAAACTATTCAACACTGGTGGGACGCAAACAAGGGGACACAGGTGGAAACTGAGTACCCACATGAGCCACAGAGACGTTAGAAGTAACTTTTTCAGTGTCAGAGTAGTTAACGGATGGAATGCATTAAGCAGTGATGTGGTGGAGGCTGACTCCATACACAGTTTCAAATGTAGATATGATTGAGCCCAGTAGGCTCAGGAATCTGTACACCAGTTGATTGACAGTTGAGAGGTGGGACCAAAGAACCATAGCTCAACCCCCGCATGCACAAATAGGTGAGTACACACACACACACACGCGAACTAGTAGCCAACTGTCTAAATGGAGAGAGTTTATTGGTTGTAATTCTTAAGGTCCTCGTTCGAATCCCGGTTGACGCAAGAGGAAATCGGCAGATATTCTTTAACCTGATTCACCTGTTCACCTAGCACAAATGTATCCATCAATGTAGCCCTTTATTTATCTATTTATAATTGTCAATCCATCAATCTATCTTCCCATAAACCAACAATTTTTCATTATATACATCTATCTTACTATGTATCCGTCCATCTACTCGACTGTTTATCCATCCATCTACTCATCTGTCTTTTCATCCATCAACTCATCTATGGATCCGTCTATCCGTCAATGTATATATTTATCAATCAACGTATCCATCCATATATCTATCTATTACTATTTATATCTACTATCTCTATCTATTTGTATCCGACGATCCTACTAACTCATTTTCCATTAATCTATCCATTTATCATTCTACTTATCTATCAATCTATTTATTCATCTACTTCTCTTTCCATCTATCCATCTACTCATCTATCTAACCATTAATCTATCTACATACTCCCCACTCCGTCTCCTATCGTTTTCCCAAACTCCCTCCTCCCGTACCGGCTCCTTCTTTTTTCCACCCTCCCGTAACCCTGCTCATCCTCCCTCCTTCTGCCCTTCCCATACCCGCCCCTATTCCATCCCGCCCTTCCCATCGTCTTAACTCTCGGGGCAGTTCTTTACCTTCGTTCTCACTCCTTCCGCCGTTTCTCACTCTCGCCCTCCTTACTGTCTTCCTTCCCTCCCTCCCTCCCGCTGCTAGTCCTTCCCTTCTTACCCTTCCCGTAGTCCTCCCTCCCAGCACCAGTCCTTCTCATCGTCCTCTTACCTCCCCCAGTACCTCCTTCACTCCCTCTTCATCCCTCTTTCACCTCACCTACACCTCTTCTCCTGTTCTCCCTCTTTATACCACCTCTAAATCTCCCGCCCCCCCACCGGCTTTGTACCTCTTCCCTCTTACAAAAATTAGGATCAATAGGACCAAAATTAAACTACTTTATGTGTTTAATTTAAGGAAATCATTTTTTCTGATTACGAAAAAGTCTTCAACCATCTCCAGTAATAATTCACAATTAACCTTAATTGAATCAACAGGGAGAGAGGGGGGGAGGGGTGAGAATAAATAATAATTATTCCAAAATACTTTAACTAATGTCTACACCTACCATCCTATGTCCGTTCCCTACCTCAGACCATTTCCCCTCTAATTTGGTAAAAATAAGCCTTAATAATATAATAATAAATATATTCAAAAAAATCTGTGGATAGCTACAGCCTCCAGCATATATATATATATATATATATATATATATATATATATATATATATATATATATATATATATATATATATATAATATATATATATATATATATATATATATATATATATATATATATATATATATATATATATATATATATATATATATATATATATATATATATATATATATATATATATATATAAGCCCATAAGCAATCCAGTTGGGATCGCCCCATTGCCGACAAAGTAGCTCCAACATTACTGTAAGCTGCGACAACACCACATGATACTGCCCGACTTAGAGCTGTAGCAGCTCCCCATGCAGAGGACTTGCTATTAGCAACCCCCAATATCAGCTACTAGCACTCGTCTCACCACAGGCCCTCTGAATGGCTGTGGCTCTCCGCCTCACTGCCCGAATCCACACCGAATACAGGGGTTTTGGTGGCGAGGCAGTGGCCGACAGGTACGGACGACATGGCCTTCTCTGCCAAAGGACAGGAGGATGGCATGCAAGACACTGCGATGTTAACGACATTATAAAGAGAAGCCTTATCACGGAAGGTTGTCCAGCAGAGAGAGAGTCCCGTTCCGTATTGCCCCGCAACTCTGATGAGCCTGTTGGTCGCCCAGATGGGATCACGGTGAACCCCTGGAAGAATGGTAGACAGTTATTGTGGGACTACACTTGCGTTTCAACTTTAGGCAACACCTATGTTAACTTCAGTGCTGCTCAGGCAGGAGGTGCTGCCAATCACTGGGAAGCAGCCAAGTCACATAAAAACGGAGACCTTGATCACTACTACAATTTTGTCCCCATTGCCTCAGAGACACTTGGTGCCTGGGGTAAAAGTGCTGCAAGTTTTTGAAGGAGCTGGGGTCGAAGCTAATTGAAACAACTAGAGACCCTACAGCCGTCAGTTTTCTCTTTCAGCGCCTTAGTGTGGAGATCCAGAGAGGAATGGCTCACAGCATCCATGCTTCCTGCCCGCAATCCAAGGAGCTGGATGAGTTTGGGGGTTGTAATATAAATATTATGATTAAATTGTATTTATTTTTTCGTTTCGTTGCCTTATTTATCATTAATTTTTAAATTTTCGGTATAAAAATTTATTTTTGTGTCTATGGATGTCTGTCTGTGTGTTTGTTTGAGTGTCCCTGTGAGTGTTTGGGGGAGTGTTTGTCCGGTTATACCTGTGGGTCCACGAGGCCATCTGTGTCCCCTCAGATGGTCTCCCTTATCACAGTTTTTGTGTATAGATGTGTGTCTGTGTGAGTGTTCGGGTGAGTGTGTGTCCGGTTATACCTGTGAGTCCACGAGGCCATCTGTGTCCCCTCAGATGGTCTTCTTTATCACAGTTTGTGTCTATGGATGCAGGCGATGAGTCACAATAACGCGGCTAAAGTATGTTGACCAGACCACACACTAGAAGGTGAAGGAACGACGACGTTTCGGTAAGTCCTTGACCATTCTCAAGTCGACTGAGAATGTGTCTATGAATGTGTGTCTGGGTGAGTGTCCCTGTGAGTGTCCGGGTGAGTGTGTGTGTTCGGGTATACCTGTGGGTCCACGAGGCAATCTGTGTTCCCTCAGATGGTCTTCCTTATTACAGTTTGTGTCTATGGATGTGTGTCTGAGTGAGTGTCCCTGTGAGTGTCCTGGTGAGTGTGTGTGTGTGTGTGTGTGTGTGTGTGTGTGTGTGTGTGTGTGTGAGTGTCCGGGTTTATGTGTAGTTTGGTTTCTGGAACCATTTGTGTCCCTCCCTTCAACTCTTTTCCCTTATTCCCACCGTGGGTTCGAATCCCAGGTGATTAGACCTGCCCTAGGTCAATGGATCCAAGGTATCCGTCCGTGGTCCCAACGGATTTCACCTCTTCCCTACTTTACTAGGAGTCAGGCTAATTCCAGCTATCCAGAGAACCTTTCGATACAGAGGCAGCTACAGGAGGGGACCACATAAATTAGTGCCCTGTAGTTACGTAACCGTTCCGACAGGCTCGATCGCAATCTATCCAGATGAGAACACGTTCTCATCCGACTAGACCACGCTGGAGTCGCTGTTTGTCTCAAATTTGGACCCTTTATTTATAGTTAGTATTTTTGGTGTATTAATTGATGTGTATTAATTTGTTAATGACTTAGGTAGAGTGATTTGGGGGAGAGAGGGGGGGTTGGCGTGTGTAGTGTATTATACGAGATCGTGCTTGGGTTAGTATTCACCATCAACTATTACTAACTTGTAACTAACACAAATTTTTCCACACACTCCGGACCAAAGAGCCAGAGCTCAACCCCCGCAAGTACAACTAGGTGAGTACACACACACACACACACACACACAGAGGAAGCAGCCCATAACAGCTGTTTAAATCCCTGGTACCTATTTACTGCTAGGTACAGGAACAACAGGTGAAAGAAACTGCCCAGTTTCGTTTCTGCCATCACCGGAGGATCGAACACGGACGCTAGGATTACGAGTTGAGAGCGCTGTCTACTCAGCTGTCAGGCCCCGTAGTGCGTGTACTCGTCAAAAACATAATTTGGGAGAGGTTAGGGGAAAGGAATGATGCTTCCTGGGTTGGGGAATTGGTGTGGGGTTAGTCACTCGGTGGCCTTGGACCTGTGGGGGAGGGGGCCGAGGGGGTTGCCAGTTATGAATTTAATGATTGAATTTGTTAAGATAGGGTATTTATGTAAAAGACGCTGTGAAGAGATAGTAACAAAAGTGTTCCTGACTGCTGTAAGGTAGTGAGTAACTGTCTTGTATGTTAGAAAAATGAATGCTTACTAGACAATTACTTTTTCTTTGAAAACATTTTTTTGGAAAATAAATACAAGTTATTTTGTAAACAAAATATGATTATTTTCCTTTAATAAACACACATGAGCACAAATGGTCCTCGGGAGTCAGAGAGATTGAGAATGAACAGCAAAATAGTAACAAAAAATGAGACGATGATGGGATACTATTTAATTCAAACATAAACCTGTTAAGTATGTAAATTACAGTACCACTAAACACGCGTACACGTACATATGTCAATCAATTTACATAAATAAACATTCACTAATATGTTCCTTTAACAATGGACAGATAGATAATTACCATACACGTGTCAGTCCAATTGCAGGTACACATAGACACACATAGCTGCACTTGTCTGTCGCTCCTGACAATAGTAAACATGTAACAAAAAATGTGACAATGATGGGACACTATGTCATTCAAACGTACACACGCTAACATTATAAATTACAGTAACACTAAACACGCGTACATGTATATATGTCATTCAATTTACATAAAAAAAACATTCACTAATATGTTCCTTTTACAATTAACACACAGATAATTACCGTACACATGTCAGTCCAATTGCAGGTACACATAAACACACATAGCTGCACTTGTCTGTCGCTCCTGACAATAGTATACATAGGTATACACACAAAACAGTCCTTTATCAACTAATGGTGTGTGTGTGTGTATTTATTCCTTGTATTTATTATTTGTGTCTGCAAAATCGAGTTATTAGCTCTTGGACCCCGCCTTTCTAACAAATGTATTTTTCCTCTTTTATATCAACTACATTTATTTCTCACTAACACACACGCATACACACACACACACACAGTGGAAACAGGAGGCCAGACACAGGATACAGAATAGGAGATGAAGAACTTAATGAAACGGACTGAGAGAAAGATCTAGGAGTTGATATCACACCAAACCTGTCTCCTGAAGCATACATAAAAAGAATAACGTCTGCGGCATATGCGAGACTGCCTAACATCAGAACAGCCTTCAGGAATCTGTGTAAGGAATCATTCAGAATCTTGTACACCACATATGTAAGACCAATCCTGGAGTATGCGGCCCCAGCATGGAGTCCGTATCTTGTCAAGCAGAAGATGAAGCAGGAAAAAGTCA
>NC_091184.1:6023789-6150774 GCF_040958095.1 Procambarus clarkii | reverse complement strand
TGCGATTAATAAATCCAAGTGTCCGATTTGCCTTATTACGAACATTTATGCATTGATCCTTTTGTTTTAAATTCTTACTTATCATAACTCCCAGATCCCTTTCACAATCCGACTTCGCAATCTCAGCACCATCTAGCTCGTATCTTGTAACACTATCATCATTACCTAACCTCAGAACTTTACATTTATCAGCATTAAACTGCATCTGCCAATCCTTTGACCATTTCAAAACCCTATCTAGATCAACTTGAAGTGATAGCGAGTCCTCCTCCGAATTAATTTCCCTACCGATTTTCGTATCATCGGCAAATTAGCAAATGTTGCTACTCAAACCTGAATCTAAATCATTTATATATATTATAAACAACAGAGGTCCCAGGACAGAGCCTTGAGGCACTCCACTTACAACATTTTCCCACTCTGACTTGACTCCATTTATACTAACTCTGTTTCCTTTGGTATAGCCATGCCCTAATCCAGTTTAATATAGCACCCCCAATACATGAGCCTCTATCTTTTTAATCAGTCTTTCATGTGGCACTGTATCAAAAGCTTTGCTAAAGTCAAGGTACACAACATTAGAATCCTTACCACTATCAACTGCCTCAACTATGCTAGAATAAAAAGATAACAAATTTGTTAAACATGAACAGCCATTTAAAAACCATGTTGCGACTCAATTATTAATTTATGTTTTTCAAGATGAAGACGAATTTTATTTGCTATTATAGATTCGAGTAACTTACCCACAATAGACGTTAGGCTAATTGGTCGATAGTTAGACGCAAGTGATCTATCTCCTTTCTTAAAAACTGGTATCACATTAGCAACTTTCCAAAACTCTGGCACTCTGCCTGACTCTATTGATTTATTAAATATGGTTGACAGTGGGTCACAAAGCTCCTCTTTGCATTCTTGAAGCACCCTGGCAAACACTTCATCCGGCCCTGGGGATTTGTTTGGTTTGAGTTTTACTATTTGTTTAAGAACATCCTCCCTGGTAACTGCTAAACTCGTCAACCTGTCCTCGTCCCCACCCACATAGACTTGTTCGGCTGAAGGCATATTGTTAAGTTCCTCTTTAGTAAATACAGATACAAAATATTTATTAAAAATACTACTCATCTCTTCATCACTATCTGTTATTTGACCTGTCTCAGTTTTTAATGGACCTATCCTTTCCCTAGTCTTAGTATGATATAACTGAAAAAAAACCTTTAAGATTTCTTTGCTTGCCCTGCTATGCGAACTTCATAGTTTCTTTTTGCTTTCCTTATCTCTTTTTTAACATTTCTAACCAGTTGTACGAATTCCTGTTCTAAAGTGACCTCCCAATTTTTAATCCTTTTGTACCAAGCTCTCTTTTTACCTATAAGGTTAAGAACATAAGAACATAAGAACAAAGGTAACTGCAGAAGGCCTATTGGCCCATACGAGGCAGCTCCTATTCTATAACCACCCAATCCCACTCATATACTTGTCCAACCCGTGCTTGAAACAATCGAGGGACCCCACCTCCACAATGTTACGCGGCAATTGGTTCCACAAATCAACAACCCTGTTACTGAACCAGTATTTACCCAAGTCTTTCCTAAATCTAAACTTATTCTTCATAACTAAACTTCAGGTTCTTCAAATTCTTTGTTATCCACTTTGGGTCATTAGTATTCGATCTATTCAATTTGTATGGTATACTACGTTCCTGTGCTTTGTTTAGAATATTCTTAAATAAGTTATATATTGAATTCACATCGAAATCTCCATTTACGTCACCTATGGCTGGGTTCATGTCTCGCTCCAAGACCGGCCCACACCCCATACCCAAGACTTTCCAATCAATTTGACCCAAAGAATTTCTTAGGCTATTAAAATCAGCTTTTCGAAAATCTGGCACTTAAACAGAATTTTCTCCTACAGGTCTATTCCATTCTATGCTCAATCTGATTTCTTTGTGATCACTGTTCCTTAGCTCACTCCCTATTTCGATGTCATTAATTTGTGTTTCCCTGTTAGTTAACACTAAATCTAAAATATTATTTTCCCGTGTTGGTTCCTTAATGTGTTGCGTAAGAAAGCAATCGTCAATTAATTCTAGAAAATCTTCTGCTTCACTATTCCCTGTTTTGTTCAACCAGTTTATTCCACTAAAATTAAAGTCACCCATGACGTAAATACTGTTAAATCTAGATGCTCTAGATATTTCATCCCATAGATGCTTTGCTTCCAATCTGTCTAAATTTGGTGGCCTATATTTAACTCCTATTATAATATTATTTGCTTTTTCGTATAATTCTATCCAAATAGTTTCTGAGTGTGGCTCAGTTTTGATTCCCTCTTTGAGACTACATTTCAAATTGTCCTTAACATATGAACACATGGGAGCTACTCCCCCTCCTCGTCTAATATATCTATCTGTGTGAAATAGTTTAAATCCATTTATTTGATATTCAGCTAATAGTTCTCTATTTTCTACATTCATCCACGTTTCGGTAAGTGCAATAATATCTATTTTTTCTGTGCAGACAAGAGCATTTAATTCGTTAATTTTATTTCTTAGACTTCTACTGTTAGTGTAATATGCCCTAAGTGAATTGTTATTTTGAGGCCCTTCTCTTTCCCTGATCATTTTGCCAATTCCTTTCTCCCACAAACACATACTTTTATTATCTCCTTCCTTCAAATCAATTCCCATACCTCTATCTACTAACAGTTTAAATCCAAACAAACACCTGTAACCACTTCTTCCAACGAGTTCGCAACAGCAACAACCCCAGCTCTCGATAGATGCACCCCATCACGAGCATACATTTCATTTCTTCCATAGAAGTGTTCCCAGTTGTCAATGAAAGATATTGCATTTGATTTGCAATATCTTTCCAGCCGCCAATTGACACCAAGTGCCCTTGACATCCATTCATTTCCCACTCCCTTTCTTGGAAGAATGCCACATATGATCGGGATTCCTCCCTTGCTCCTAACTAATTCAATGGCTGTCCTGAATCTCTGTATTAGTTCCTCACTCCTAACTCGTCCAACATCATTACCCCCTGCACTAACACAAATAATGGGTTTGTTCCCATTTCCTGTCATAATATCATTCATGTTTCCAACAATATCACCAATTCCAGCTCCCGGGTAGCAAACCCTTAATCTGTTCCCCCTATCTCTGGCACAAAACGTTCTGTCTAAATACCTCACCTGGGAATCTCCCACAACCAAAATTCCCTTCGATTCTCCCTTTTCCTTTTGAGCAGTTTGAGGGACCTGCGCTTTAATGCTCCTCGTTACTTTGTCTTTGCCAACTCGTTGAACAACAGGTACAACACAGCACTCGTCCTCTAATACGAGTGCTGTGTTGCACTCATAAATAATATATAACTTATTTAAGAATATTCTAAACAAAGCATAGGAACTTAGTATACCATACAAATTGAATAGGTCGAATACTAATGACCCAAAGTGGATAACAAATAATTTAAAGAACCTTATAGGTAACAGGAGAGCTTGGTACAAAAGGATTAAGAATGGGGAAGTCAGGTTAGAACAGGAATTCATACAACTGGTTAGAAATGTTAAAAAAGAGATTAGGAAAGTAAAAAGAAACTATGAAGTTCGCATAGCAGAGCAAGCAAAGTCAAATCCTAAAGGGTTTTTTCAGTTATATCGAACTAAGACTACGGAAAGGATAGGTCCATTAAAATCTGAGACAGGTCAAATAACGGATAATGACAAGGAGATGAGTAGTATTTTTAACAAATATTTTATATCTGTATTTACTAAAGAAGAACTTAACAATATGCCTTCAGCCGAACAAGTCTATGTGGGTGGGGATGAGGACAGGTTGACTAGTTTAGCAGTTACCAGGGAGGATGTAATTAAACAAATAGAAAAACTAAAACCAAACAAATCCCCAGGGCCGGATGAAGTGTTTGCCAGGGTGCTTAAAGAATGCAAAGAGGAGCTTTCCGACCCACTGTCTACCATATTTAATAAATCAATAGAGTCAGGCAGAGTGCCAGAGTTATGGAAGGTAGCTAATGTGGTACCAATTTTTAAGAAAGGAGATAGATCACTTGCGTCAAACTATCGGCCAATTAGCCTAACGTCTATTGTGGGAAAGTTACTTGAATCAATAATTGCAGATGCAATTCGTCTCCATCTTGAAAGGCATAAATTAATAAATGAGTCGCAACATGGTTTTACAAATGGCCGTTCATGTTTAACAAATTTGCTAACTTTTTATTCCAGCATAGTTGAGGCAGTTGATAGTGGTAAAGATTGTGATGTTTTGTACCTTGACTTTAGCAAAGCTTTTGATACAGTGCCACATGAAAGACTAATTAAAAAAATAGAAGCTCATGGTATTGGGGGTGCTATATTAACTTGGATTAGGGCATGGCTATTCCAAAGGAAACAGAGTTAGTATAAATGGGGTTAAGTCAGAGTGGGATAATGTTAGTGGAGTACCTCAGGGCTCTGTCCTGGGACCTCTGTTGTTTATAATATATATAAATGATTTAGATTCAGGTTTGAGTAGCAACATTTGCAAATTTGCCGATGATACGAAAATCGGTAGGGAAATTAATTCGGAGGAGGACTCGCTATCACTTCAAGTTGATCTAGATAGGGTATTGAAATGGTCAAAGGATTGGCAAATGCAGTTTAATGCTGATAAATGTAAAGTTCTGAGGCTAGGTAATGATGATAGGGTTAAAAGATACGAGCTAGATGGTGTTGAGATTGCGAAGTCGGATTGCGAAAGGGATCTGGGAGTTATGATTAGTAAGAATTTAAAACAAAAGGATCAATGCATGAATGTTCGTAATAAGGCGAATAGGACACTGAGATTTATTAATCGAAGCGTTAGTAACAAGACACGTGGTGTGGTTCTTAAGCTATATCTTTCACTGGTTAGGCCCCATTTATATTATGCAGTTCAGTTTTGGTCGCCGTATTATAGAATGGATATAAATTCACTTGAACGTGTCCAACGTAGGATGACTAAGTTTATTCCCCAAATTAGAAATCTTTCATATGAAGAAAGATTAACAAAGCTTAAGTTGCATTCACTGGAAAGGCGAAGAGTTAGGGGTGACATGATAGAGGTTTACAAGTGGATGAATGGACATAACAGGGGGGATATTAATAGGGTATTAATAATATCTACACAAGACAGAACACGAAACAATGGGTATAAATTGGATAAGTTTAGATTTAGGACAGACTTGGGTAAATACTGGTTCAGTAACAGGGTTGTTGATTTGTGGAACCAATTACCGCGTAACATTGTGGAGGTGGGGTCCCTCGATTGTTTCAAGCATGGGTTGGACATGTATATGAGTGGGATTGGGTGGTTATAAATAGGAGCTGCCTCATATGGGCCAATAGGCCTTCTGCAGTTGCCTTTGTTCTTATGTAATAGCTAAGGTCAAGGAGTTCCTAAAATAGTGGAAGTTAGGTTAGGCCCAGACCCCAGGAAGACAATTCCCGGAAAATAATACTTGTCCTATGAGTTCGCCGTCAAGAGGGCCAGAATCTCGGCCTTGGTGTAGGTTCCTCGGAACCGAACCTTGATTGGGTGGAACATGGTGATGTTTAACTGGCACCAGGAGTGAAGAAAGTCCCCTTCATCGGGTCAATGCCAATGGAAGAAAGCTTTCTATCTGTATAGTGCTCCGATCGCCAATTCACATCACTGACGAAGGCCTTCCGGCTCTTCCCGGTATAAAACGCCAGGATGGGAGGGGGGCTGACATTTTAAGAGTGAAGAGCTTAGAGAGAAATTTCATATAACTGACCCCCCCCCCTCCCTATGTCGTTACCTCACTGTACTGTGGTCAGGTGAAGATAGACGAATCACGAGCCTGCCTTCCTCACTAAGTAGGTAGTTACAATTTGTAACTACAATATATAAATAATGGTCTAGTTTGTGCAGGTCAATGTTAACATTAAAAATATTGTGACATTGGTTAATTTGGGCTGACTTGATCAAATTGCGTTCATCAAAACTCCTTCACTTAGCAATATGTTTTGGCTCTCTCCAATTAATATTATGATTATATAAACTGGCATGTATCTTGAGATGATTTCGGGGCTTAGCGTCCTCAACAAGGCCTCATTTTTTGTTTCACATCTCCAGGAAGCAGCCCGTAGCAGCTGTCTAACTCCCAGGTACCTATTTACTGCTAAGTGAACAGATGCATCAGGGTGAAAGAAACTCAGCCCATTTGTTTCCGCTTCCACCGGAGGATCGAACCCGGAACCTCAGGACTGCGAATCCGAAGCGCTGTCCATTCAGCTGTCTGGCTTCCTTACATCCACTTACTCATTAGTCATTTATCAGCTTACAAATTCTTCACATACTGTCAATGTCTCGCTCCATTTTATTATTTTAAGTACATTCACATTTCTTGATCTATATATCTCATAGACTTCACAAGCCACTCATAAAACCTTAAAATTACTATACACTCGCATATTTTCCTCAGATACTATTGCTAACTATAGTCCCTTGCACAAGATGGCAAGAGAGGCAGCCAAATAACAAACACTCATAGCTGATGGAACAAGTTCCAGTTGAGTGAGTAAGGGGGCGTAAGACACCACCCCCGTCGATGACCTATTTGACCAAGTTATGTGGATATAAAAAATTCATGGGGATTAATACATGTAGCTTCTCTTCTCGGGAAGAGAGATGGTATCTCTAAATCATCATCAATCAACATGTGGTCAAAATAATTCTTAGTATACAGCAGAACAACTGCCGGCCAAGCAATATTAATATGAAATATTGTTGCATCTTTGGTGAAGCAACTTTTGCTTTGGTCAGACAACAAAACAGCTTCAAATGTTTGAAGTAATTCCCATTGAGTAAAAAATTCTTTCAAACGTCTACGTGGAAGAAAGGAAGTAGAGCGATAAGGAAATGGCTGAGGAGTCTTGCTGGGGGTCGATGGAGGATATCTTGTGACAAGAGTCTGGATGATGCGGTTGGACACACCAACCACCAAAGAAAACAAATGCATTTGGCAACCATTGGAGTTGAGCACTGGATCAGCCTCGTTGGCACTGATGATGAAAACAGGAAGTGACAAAGCAAAGAGACATACAATAATCTACATTGAAGATTGATACATTGTGATAAGTGCCAGGGGAAGGCCAAAGCCAATGAAGTACGACCAGTTATCCTCGATGAAACATAATCTCTTGTATATTTCCCAACCCATGTTGAATCATCTGTACTCAAAGGCATAGTGCATTAAGCATACACAGGTGAATACCGTTCAGGATCACATTTACACCCACCAGAGGCACCAGCTTCATAAAGCTACCCTGTATGAGAAAAAGACAAAGATGGAGATGAGAATCGGATACAAGTTTACTGATGCAGTTGATCAGGTGGGGACGTCCTTGGCGCTGGTGATATACACTGTCAGCTATGTCTTGAAACCATATGGTGTTAATGATCCTGGAGAGCACGAAGAGTGGCAAGACCCACAATGTGTTGAAGATGGTAGAGAGGATGGGCAGCACCAACGACCACAGTGGCCCCGCTTCCTCATCCAGGAAGAGCCCAGCACCTGCTTCAGTCCCAGCAACAGCATGTAGTGGAAGAATGCTACACTGAAGCCGAAAACATCACCGTTGAGGATGCAGCACTGCAATGTAAATGAAATGCATTGTAAGCATGTAAATGCAGTGCATTGGACTGTTCGGCCCATTCTAATCGCACAATGTTGATAAGTGTGAACTCAGAGATTTACTAGTTTGTCAAAGCTTCACACTCCCAATCGTTACAAGGGATCGAAAACAAACACACACACACACACACACACGCGCACGCGCATTTTATCCTTCTTCCCAAAAGATCAGATCAGATTTATCCAGATCTCCCCCCACCCCCCCCCCCAAAAAAAAAAGAACTAGGAAACAAAAGGCTGGCATTTTAAAGGGAGAATTAGGAGACGAGTTTTCCTAAGTGAAATATCTTGGGACACATACCTCAGAGCTAAGTCTGAACAAGATATGATGGACTATGTCACCCAAAAGTGTCAGGAGGCAGTAAACAGGTTTATCCCGGCCCAAAAGGAAAAACCCGAGAAAGCAAAAGAAGAATCCATAGTATAATAGGGCATGCATGGAAGCTAAGGAACTGAACAAAAGGGTGTGGAGGAACTTCCGGAATAAGAGAACACCAGAAAGCAGAGAGATACCAGAGAACCAGAAATGAGTATGCCAGGGTGAGAAGAGAAGCAGAGAAAAATTATGAAAATGATATAGCAAACAAAGCCAAGACCGAACCAAAGCTATTCTAGTCTCATCAAGAGGAAAACAATAGTGAGAGAACAGAGAACGAAACTTAGAACAGGCGAGGACAGGTATACAGAGAATGACAAAGAGGTGTGTGAAGAACTCAACAAGAGGTTCCAGGTCTTCACAATAGAACAAGGTGAGGTCACTGTGCTAGGAGAGGGGTAAGTAAACCAAGCGGCCTTGGAAGGGTTCGAAATTACGAGATGAAGTCAAGACACCGCTGGGTCTGGACGTTAGAAAGGCTCTTGGTCCAGATGGTATCTCGCCATGGGTACTGAAAAAGTGTGCAGAGGCACTTTGCTTACCACTCTCCATAGTGTATAATAGGTCACTGGAGACGGGAGACCTACCAGAAATATGGAAGACAGCGAATGTGGTCCCAATATACAAAAAAAGGGCCACAGGGAAGAGGCACTGAGCTACAGGCCAGTATCCTTGACTTGTATACTATGCAAGGTGATGAAGATCGTGAGAAAACCTAGTAACAAATCTGGAGGGAAGGGACTTCGTAACAAATCGCCAACATGAGTTCAGGGAGGGTAAATCTTGCCTGACAGCTTAGAATTCTACGATCAAGTGACAAAGATTAAGCAAGAGAAGGCTGGGCGGACTGCATTTTCTTTGATTGTCGGAAAGCCTTTGACACAGTACAACATAAGAGGCTGGTACATAAGCTGGAGAGACAGGCTTGAGTAGCTGGTAAAGTCCTCCAGTGGATAAGGGAGTACCTAAGCAATAGGAAGCAGAGAGTTACGGTGAGGGGTGAGACCTTAGATTGGCGTGAAGTCACCAGTGGAGTCCCACAGGGGCTCTGTACTCGGTCCTATCCTGTTTCTGATTTATGTAAATGATCTCCCGGAGGGTATAGACTCATTTCTCTCAATGTTTGGTGAATATGCCAAAATTATGAGGAGGATTAAGACAGGAGGAGGACTGCTTGAGGATTCAAGAAGACCTAGACAAGCTGAAGGGATGGTCGAACAAATGGTTGTTAGGTAAACCCAAACAAATGTAATGTATTGATGATAGGTGTAGGGAACAGGAGGCCAGATACAAAGTATCATCTGGGATATGAAATCCTTCGAGTCAGAGAAAAAAACTTGGGGGCAGACCTGTTCCCTGCGGCCCATATCAAGAGGATAACATCAGCGGCATATGCCAGGCTGGCCAACATAACAACGGCATTTAGAAACTTGTGTAAGGAATCATTCAGAACTTTGCATACCACACACGTCAGACCAATCCTGGAGTATGCAGCCTCATCATGGAGTCCATATCTAATGAAGGATAAGACTAAACTGGAAAAGGTTCAAAGGTTTGCCACCAGACAAACCCGAGCTGAGGGGTATGATCTACGAGGAGTAGATCATATTTTTTAAAATAGATTTTTGTAGTAGTGTAAACCGGGCCATAGACCGTCCCTTTTGCTTTTTCCCACGGCCGGTCTATTTTCAACTTTTTAGACCGTCCGTTTTGCTTTTTCCCACGGCCGGGCTATTTTCAACTTTTTAGACCGTCCGTTTTGCTTTTTCCCACGGCCGGGCTATTTTCAACTTTTTAGACCGTCCGTTTTGCTTTTTCCCACGGCCGGGCTATTTTCAACTTTTTAGACCGTCCGTTTTGCTTTTTCCCACGGCCGGGCTATTTTCAACTTTTTAGACCGTCCGTTTTGCTTTTTCCCACGGCCGGTCTATTTTCAACGTTTTAGACCGTCCCTTTTGCTTTTTCCCACGGCCGGTCTATGGCGCCGGGCTATTTTCAACTTTTAGACCGTCCGTTTTTTCAGGGGCTGGTCTACGCACCCTGGGTTTTATACAAGTCGCTCTATGGCCCCTGCCATTTTCGCTCAAGGGGATTAAACGGCCGCCTCCAGTCATCCCCAAATTTCGTTAGCTTAGTGACCCTGCACAGGCATGTTAAAGGGGATTAAAAAGCCGGTCAAGGCCCCAGGGTTTTCTCGAATTTTCTTTCATGGCCTGACCCATGCACAGGCATAGCCAATGGTCAATGACGTCATCAACTTACCTGGGGATTAAAAGGCCGGCTCCTGGCCCCATCATATTTCGTTACCTGAGCAACCCTGCACAGGCATCGCTAATGGATAATGACGTCACCCCCGTCTTCATTTTCCCTGTATAAGTCCGTTTTCTGTTACAGTGTAATTATTCCCATTTTCAATATTTATAGCAAAGGGGGATTCAAATGCTGCCTTCTGTCAAGCCTAATGTGCAATGGCGTTAATCATTATAAGCTCGTTTTTCTCAATAAGGTATTGCCGTACTGTTTCCTATTGTCTAAGATCATTTTATAGCTAAGATTACATAATAATAACATAAGAAATGACTTCAAACCCTGTTTACAGAACCAGTATTTACCCAGGTCTTTTTCCTAAATCTTAAACTTATTCCAATTTATGTCCATTGTTTCATGTTCTGTCTAGTGTTGATAATTTTAGTAGTCTATTAATATTCCCCTTTTATCATGTCCATTCATTCACAGCTCTATCATGTCACCTCTATTTCTTTGCCTTTCTAGAGAATGTAATTTAAGCTTTGTCAATCTTTCTTCAGAAATTGCTTATTGAGCATAGGGCAAAATAAAAATGAAAACTTACTATCTTTCATTTGTATGAAAACAGTCCCCTGCCAGGCGTGGTGACTTCAATGCGATTTCAGTACTAATCCAACATTACTGTATAAACTAACAGTCCCCTGCCAGGCATGGTGACTTCAATGCAATTTCAGTAGTAATCCAATATTACTGCATAAACTCATAAATGGATATGCGCATCTCACATTCACTCAAGAACATACCTCCCTTACACCTTGCGGTAGCATATAACAAATCAAAATACTCATTCGGTGTACATATATAGGAATACTACATTCAGTAAAAGCAAGCCTCTCATGTTTCTTAAATAAGGCCTTCTGCAGTTGCCTTCTTTTTCTGACGTCATCATCCCTAATGTTGCGCAAGGCGTCAACGGGCTAAATGCGGATCCCAGGAGGTTCACACATAAGTGTGAACTCTTAATCTGGCTTAATACCTCAACTGTACTCTGTGCTTCATCAAAGTTGATATTCAGCTACAATGGCTCGTATTTTCGCTCATTGCTCATATTTTCTGATATTCATAAACCCAATCAAACCATTCTAACCTAACCTAACTTATTATATATAACAAACAAATGCATTCTACAGACCAGGTATTGTTGTTTTTGTTTGGCGACATCACGAAAAGCGACCTCAGGTATAGGGATAAGATATTGCTGGCCATTGACCAATGCGGCCTTTAGCGTTCTACTGACATATGTATTTAATGTTATTATTCAAAAATGAGTAGACTAGCCATCCCCACCTAACCTAATCAGAGGACTAAGAATATACATTTTAGTCATCCACAACTGTAATCATTATTCAGTGATAAGTTCAAAAGTATAACAGCAGCCCAAATGTCGTACTGCAATTTAAGCAGAATCGTACATCTGGCAGCATAGCAGGTGAGCTGAACATAAGAATAAAGGTAACTGCAGAGGTCCTATTGGCCCATACGAGGCAGCTCCTATATATTTCCACCCAATCTCATTCATGTCCACCCTATGCTTAAAACAACCAAGGGATCCCACTTAAAGCATTTGTTTACAATAATAGTTTTAATAAATAGCTCTTATTCTAGTTTTATACACAACAGCAATTATGAAACCCTATAGCTAGATATTCTACTATAATCCACAAGTAGTTACCACACATCTGGCAGTACAGCGGATTAGTGGCTGTGTTCATAGGCTAGTCAACTGTCCTCACATCCATCAAATAGCTATCCAAATGTCGCACCTCAATTCATCCATCTAGCAACTCAGCTGGATGCTAGCCACTATATTCATAGGCTAATCATTTCTACACCTCAAAAAATCCTAGATTTGTTACGCAAATCAGGTAACTTGTTTCTAAACCAACAGTCGCAAATACAAGCATACATACCTACTCATACTCCACAACCTATACATTCATAGAGAATAGCCTAGTTTTTTGCCACCATTTCCCCATTAATCAGATGCAATTTATGCCATGCACACAGAAAATACAGCATCTACACACCAAATATGCCATTTATTCGCAAAATATATTATTTACACTCAAAATATGCCATCACACAAAAATATGTCATTTATAGACAAAAATATAACATTTACATGCAAAAATATGTCAGTTGGACATGAAAATGTAGCATTTACACAATACTGCATGGACACTCAGAGTATGACATTTACACAAAGTACAGTATTTTGCACAAATATATCAAAATGCTTATGCATTTAGACAATCAAAAATGCGCTTTCACTAAAATTACACAATTTCACAAACATAATTTTCACGAAATACCCACACATTGTCTCATAAACCAAAATACACTTACACCATGAAGATCTATTTTATCAGATTGCAGAGCTTACACAAAATACACAATATTCACACACAAATACAGTTGCACCAGTTCCACTTCAACAAATATTAAAAACACAACTTGCATAAATGCACTATTATCACAAAAATTATTATAAAACATGGACAATTATTACACAGTTTGTGTAATTATTTTACATCTTTGCACAATTAATACAAGAAAACTTGCTATATAATTACTCAACTTGCACAATGACAATCAATACACAAAGGTATAAATAAACAATTCGTCCATATGCAATTACACAACATGCGCAATTAATACACAACTTATACAAATATTACACATCTTTCATAATTATTACACAACTTGTACAAATGCATATCTAGCACAAATACGTACAATACACAACTACCCCAAATACGAAAATACACAACTAGCATAAATACACGATTTACACAAATACAATTGCGACATTTACACAACTCGCTCAAAAATATAACCAATACACAACTTACCAAAATATGAACAATACACAACTTACCAAAATATGAACAATACACAACTTACCAAATATGAACAATACATAACTAGCACATATTCATTAAATACACAACTAAGCAATTTCCGCAAATACACATACAAAAACATATACAATTAATACATACAACTTTCACAAAACAATACACAATTTATAGAAATATAATCAATACATAATTGCAATAATCATACAACTTATGCAAAATACATAATCTGCACAATTAATACACAAGTATATTAATTGTGCTATATATGTACAAACACAACCAACTAGGTCAAACAATACACAATTTGCATGATATTTTTCTGGGTATATTTAGGACATTAATTATAATATGTTGAGTTTAACCAACTCCCCAAAAGTCAGAATTTCACATATAAAAATGGTGCATATGACTTCCTATCTCAATATATAACACATTCTTTTTCCATTAAGATATCAACATTATTAGTGCTAAACTATTCATCTAACATATGTCCACTGTTTTAATGTCTAATTAATACCTTCCTTGTTACATCCTCTCCAATCAGACCACCCATATTTATGTATTTATTCAAATCATCTAACAGACTTATTTGTTCTAGCCTTAGTTATGTTAGGGCAGGTGGGGTTAGGTGAAGTCAGTATTTTCTATGATAATTTTAGACAAATTTGCTATATCTTATCAAAATGCATCTTGTTAAAACTTAAATTCATCTAAATCTATAAAAAATATACTTCGCAAATTTGACTAAATTCAACCTAGCTAAACTAAATATGAGCATCCCATATCTTCACATACAAGCCTATGTCGCCTCTGTCCATACATTATATGAGTCTGCCATATAGCTCGAACCCCAAATAGGAAAATTTACACTATTTCATAAACATGCTAGTTCATTACCCTAAGATATTATATATGTCCTTCCCTACACGACCTCACCTAACCTGACCTGGCATAATCAAACCTAGATTTAGTTCAAGTTGGTGAAATTTAAGCTATGCCACTTTAATTCGACATAATTTATGGCAATTTCCACCAAATATACCCAAATGTTGCGTAGCATAGCACTGCCAAAGCCCATTTTCTCCTATTCCATACTACCCTACACAACCTCACCTAACCTGACCTAGCATATCCAAACCTGGATTTGGTTAAAGTTGGCGAAATTTATGCTATGCCACCTAAATATGACCTAATTTAAGGCAATTTCCACCAAATATACCCAAATGTTGTGTATCATAGCATCACCAAAGCCCATTTTTACCTACATTTTCTCCTATTCCATCCTACCCTACACAACCTCACCTAACCTATCATATCCAAACCTGGATTTGGTTAAAGTCTGCGAAATTTAAGCTATCCCACATAAATTCGACCTAATTTAAGGCAATTCCCACCAAATATCCCCAAATGTTGCGTATCACAGCACTGCCAAAGCCCATTTTTACCTACATTTTCTCCTATTCCATCCTACCCTATGCAACCTTACCTAACCTATCCTACCATATCCAAACCTAGATTTGGTTGAAGTCTGCGAAATTTAAGCTATCCCACCTAAATTCTATCTAATTTAAGGCAATTCCCACCAAATATATCCAAATGTTCTGTATCACAGCACTGCCAAAGCCCATTTTTACCTACATTTTCTCCTATTCCATCGTACCCTACGCAACCTTACCTAACCTATCCTAGCATATCCAAACCTAGATTTGGTTAAAGTCGGCGAAGTTTAAGTTATCCCATATAAATTTGACCTAATTTAAGACAATTTCCACCAAATATACCCAAAAATGTTTTGGAACATAGCACGGCCAAAGCTCATTTTAGCTGAGTTTTCACCTATTCCAACCTGCCCTAGACAACCCTACCCATTCTCTCCTGGCATATCCAAAGTCAGATTTGATTATAGATAGCAAAATTTATGCCTTTCCAACCTAAATTTTACCTAATTTAAGCCAATTTCCACCGAATATACCCAAATGTTTTTGTATCTTAGCATGGTCAAAGTTTATTTTAGCTGAGTTTTCACCTATTCCAACCTGCCCTAGACATCCCTACCCGGCCTCTCCTGGCCGGGTAGGAGAAATCTGACAGCCAAAGTCAGATTTGATTATAGTTGGCAAAATTTATGCCTTTCCCACCTAAATTTTACCTAATTTATGCCAATTTCCACCGAATATACCCAAATGTTTTGTATCTTAGCATGGTCAAAGTTCATTTCACCCAAGTTTTTCACCTATTCCATCTTACCTTACACAGCCTTACCTAACCTGACCTAGCATATCCCAAGCTAGATTTGATTAGAGTTCGTGAAATTTATGCTGACTCACCTAAATTCAACCTAATTTAAGACAATTTCTACCCAATATACCCAAAATGATTTGTTACATAGCTCAGCCAAAGACCATTTTACCCGAGTTTTCACATATTCCAACCTACCCTACATAGCCTTACCTATCCCTGACCTAGCAGATTTGATTAAAGTTGGGTTAATTTAAGCTATCGCCATCAAATTGGAGACAATTTCCACCAAATATGCCTAATTGTTGTGTATCATAGCACAGCCAAAACCCATTTTACCCACATTTTCATCCATTCCATCTAAACCTGGACCTAGCCTCTGATACTACATATACTCAGAGAAGTGATGTTTTTTGGATATGAACCTAAATGCCCGTGACTAACCTGCAAGAGTCTTGGAGCTTTGTTGAATATTTTATCTATTTTTCTTCAAAAATTGAAGTTTTGGATATGAACCTATCCGCACTGTGCCTAACCTGCTAGGTTCTTTGTTGAACATTGTAACCATATTCATAGAAAAGTGATGTTTTGGATATGGACCTAAGAGCCCCTCTCCTTTAAAACTTGGAACTGTGTTCAATATTGTAGATATAGTGTTGGGTATGTGTTTAGTTTTTACACATCAACCCAACCGTCCTGGACCTAACCTCCCTTCCTCTAACTTCAAATTTATCGTAAATATGGAAGGACGTGTTGTTTGTGCAACAACCCAACCGTCCTTGACCTAACCTCCATTTATCAAACTTCAAATTTATTGTATTTATGGGAAGAAGGTGTTGTTTATGCATCAACCCAACCTCCCTGGACCTAACCTCTGATACACGAATCTTGGTTCAACATTGCATCATACTCGTAGCATATTTTATTTCACATAATTCATCCATCCTCAACCTAACCTCTATTACCTGAGGGAGGAAGGTTAATGGAAAACATGATAATAATGGGAATTTTCTCTACATCAGTTCAACTTAACCATCCTTAACCTAACCTTAGTTAGAAAGGGATATAACTCACCAAAACTATTTAATTACCATTTACCTTATTTTCCTTATCTTCCACGAACTCTAATCAAATCTAGCTTGGGATATGCTAGGTCAGGTTAGGTAAGGCTGTGTAAGGTAAGATGGAATAGGTGAAAAACTTGGGTGAAATGAACTTTGACCATGCTAAGATACAAAACATTTGGGTATATTCGGTGGAAATTGGCATAAATTAGGTAAAATTTAGGTGGGAAAGGCATAAATTTTTCCAACTACCTTCTGAAGTTGTATTTAATATACGAAAGTACTTAAGGAAATTTCCTGTTTCATTTTTCCTCCGTGGTCTGACATTGTCATATATATATATATATATATATATATATATATATATATATATATATATATATATATATATATATATATATATATATATATATATATGTCGTACCTAGTAGCCAGAACGCACTTCTCAGCCTACTATTCAAGGCCCAATTTGCCTAATAAGTCAAGTTTTCATGAATTAATTGTTTTTCGACTACCTAACCTACCTAACCTAACCTAACTTTTTCTGCTACCTAACCTAACCTAACCTATAAAGATAGGTTAGGTTAGGTTAGGTAGGGTTGGTTAGGTTCGGTCATATATCTACGTTAATTTTAACTCAAATAAAAAAAAATTGACCTCATACATAATGAAATGGGTAGCTTTATCATTTCATAAGAAAAAATTAGAGAAAATATATTATTTCAGGAAAACTTGGCTTATTAGGCAAATCGGGCCTTGCATAGTAGGCCGAATACGACGTTCTGGCTACTAGGTACGACATATATATATATATATATATATATATAACTTTAGAACACTTTCCCACCAGGAGACTCGAACCCTAGCCAGCACAGAAGCCTTCCAGCAACTGGCATAACAGGTACGCCTTAACCCTCTGCACCACCGCTCAGACCCTTAAAAGTGATGGTAATTTCGGAGTATTTAAATCCCCCAAAGATCAACACCTCCCAAGAGCACCAGAGCAAGTGAGGGGTCATTTAGACGTTAATTTCATCAAGTCCCTGTTAATATGGGAAGACACAGTGTCTCTGCTTAAGGCACAACTCTCCTAAACACGAGAGTTAAGTATACAACTTTAGAACACTTTCCCACCAGGAGACTCGAACCCTAGCCAGCACAGAAGCCTTCCAGCAACTGGCATAACAGGTACGCCTTAACCCTCTGCACCACCGCTCAGACCCTTAAAAGAGATGGTAATTTCGGAGTATTTAAATCCCCCAAAGATCAACACCTCCCAAGAGCACCAGAGCAAGTGAGGGGTCATTTAGACGTTAATTTCATCAAGTCCCTGTTAATATGGGAAGACACAGTGTCTCTGCTTAAGGCACAACTCTCCTAAACACGAGAGTTAAGTATACAACTTTAGAACACTTTCCCACCAGGAGACTCGAACCCTAGCCAGCACAGAAGCCTTCCAGCAACTGGCATAACAGGTACGCCTTAACCCTTTGCACCACCGCTCAGACCCTTAAAAGAGATGGTAATTTCGGAGTATTTAAATCCCCCAAAGATCAACACCTCCCAAGAGCACCAGAGCAAGTGAGGGGTCATTTAGACGTTAATTTCATCAAGTCCCTGTTAATATGGGAAGACACAGTGTCTCTGCTTAAGGCACAACTCTCCTAAACACGAGAGTTAAGTATACAACTTTAGAACACTTTCCCACCAGGAGACTCGAACCCTAGCCAGCACAGAAGCCTTCCAGCAACTGGCATAACAGGTACGCCTTAACCCTCTGCACCACCGCTCAGACCCTTAAAAGAGATGGTAATTTCGGAGTATTTAAATCCCCCAAAGATCAACACCTCCCAAGAGCACCAGAGCAAGTGAGGGGTCATTTAGACGTTAATTTCATCAAGTCCCTGTTAATATGGGAAGACACAGTGTCTCTGCTTAAGGCACAACTCTCCTAAACACGAGAGAGTTTATATATATATATATATATATATATATATATATATATATATATATATATATATATATATATATATATATATATATATATATATATATATATATATATATATATATATATATATATATATATATATATATATATATATATATATATATATATATATATATATATATAACTGAAAACTCACACCCCAGAAGTGACTCGAACCCATACTCCCACAACTGGTATGTACAGGGACGCCTTAATCCGCTTGACCATCACGACCGGACATAAGGAAGTGATAGCCGAGGCTATATGAACCACTTCCCCGCCGGCACTCGGATGGTAATCTTGGGCATAGCATTTTATCAAATCACCTCATTCTTTGGGGCACACGTGAGGAACACAAATGCAAACAAGCCTGAATGGTCCCCAGGACTATATACAACTGAAAACTCACACCCCAGAAGTGACTCGAACCCATACTCCCACAACTGGTATGTACAGGGACGCCTTAATCCGCTTGACCATCACGACCGGACATAAGGAAGTGATAGCCGAGGCTATATGAACCACTTCCCCGCCGGCACTCGGATGGTAATCTTGGGCATAGCATTTTATCAAATCACCTCATTCTTTGGGGCACACGTGAGGAACACAAATGCAAACAAGCCTGAATGGTCCCCAGGACTATATACAACTGAAAACTCACACCCCAGAAGTGACTCGAACCCATACTCCCACAACTGGTATGTACAGGGACGCCTTAATCCGCTTGACCATCACGACCGGACATAAGGAAGTGATAGCCGAGGCTATATGAACCACTTCCCCGCCGGCACTCGGATGGTAATCTTGGGCATAGCATTTTATCAAATCACCTCATTCTTTGGGGCACACGTGAGGAACACAAATACAAACAAGCCTGAATGGTCCCCAGGACTATATACAACTGAAAACTCACACCCCAGAAGTGACTCGAACCCATACTCCCACAACTGGTATGTACAGGGACGCCTTAATCCGCTTGACCATCACGACCGGACATAAGGAAGTGATAGCCGAGGCTATATGAACCACTTCCCCGCCGGCACTCGGATGGTAATCTTGGGCATAGCATTTTATCAAATCACCTCATTCTTTGGGGCACACGTGAGGAACACAAATGCAAACAAGCCTGAATGGTCCCCAGGACTATATACAACTGAAAACTCACACCCCAGAAGTGACTCGAACCCATACTCCCACAACTGGTATGTACAGGGACGCCTTAATCCGCTTGACCATCACGACCGGACATAAGGAAGTGATAGCCGAGGCTATATGAACCACTTCCCCGCCGGCACTCGGATGGTAATCTTGGGCATAGCATTTTATCAAATCACCTCATTCTTTGGGGCACACGTGAGGAACACAAATGCAAACAAGCCTGAATGGTCCCCAGGACTATATACAACTGAAAACTCACACCCCAGAAGTGACTCGAACCCATACTCCCACAACTGGTATGTACAGGGACGCCAAAGAATGAGGTGATTTGATAAAATGCTATGCCCAAGATTACCATCCGAGTGCCGGCGGGGAAGTGGTTCATATAGCCTCGGCTATCACTTCCTTATGTCCGGTCGTGATGGTCAAGCAGATTAAGGCGTCCCTGTACATACCAGTTGTGGGAGTATGGGTTCGAGTCACTTCTGGGGTGTGAGTTTTCAGTTGTATATAGTCCTGGGGACCATTCAGGCTTGTTTGCATTTGTGTTCCTCACGTGTGCCCCAAAGAATGAGGTGATTTGATAAAATGCTATGCCCAAGATTACCATCCGAGTGCCGGCGGGGAAGTGGTTCATATAGCCTCGGCTATCACTTCCTTATGTCCGGTCGTGATGGTCAAGCGGATTAAGGCGTCCCTGTACATACCAGTTGTGGGAGTATGGGTTCGAGTCACTTCTGGGGTGTGAGTTTTCAGTTGTATATAGTCCTGGGGACCATTCAGGCTTGTTTGCATTTGTGTTCCTCACGTGTGCCCCAAAGAATGAGGTGATTTGATAAAATGCTATGCCCAAGATTACCATCCGAGTGCCGGCGGGGAAGTGGTTCATATAGCCTCGGCTATCACTTCCTTATGTCCGGTCGTGATGGTCAAGCGGATTAAGGCGTCCCTGTACATACCAGTTGTGGGAGTATGGGTTCGAGTCACTTCTGGGGTGTGAGTTTTCAGTTGTATATAGTCCTGGGGACCATTCAGGCTTGTTTGCATATATATATATATATATATATATATATATATATATATATATATATATATATATATATATATATATATATATGCAGTAATATTGGATTACTACTGAAAATCGCACTGAAGTCACCATGCCTGGCAGGAGACTGATAGTTTATACAGTAATATTGGATTAGTACTGAAATCGCATTGAAGTCACCACGCCTGGCAGGGGACTGTTTTCATACAAATGAAAGATAGTAAGTTTTCATTTTTATTTTGCCCTATGCTCAATAAGCAATTTCTGAAGAAAGATTGACAATGCTTAAATTACATTCTCTAGAAAGGCAAAGAAATAGAGGTGACATGATAGAGCTGTGAATGAATGGACATGATAAAGGGGGAATATTAATAGACTATTAAAATTATCAACACTAGACAGAACATGAAACAATGGACATAAATTGGAATAAGTTTTAGATTTAGATTTAGGAAAAAGACCTGGGTAAATACTGGTTCTGTAAACAGGGTTTGAACTCATTTCTTATGTTATTATGTAATCTTAGCTATAAAATGATCTTAGACAATGGGAAACCGTACGGCAATACCTTATTGAGAAAAACGAGCTTATAATGATTAACACCATTGCACATTAGGCTTGACAGAAGGCAGCATTTGTATCCCCCTTTGCTATAAACATTAAAAATGGGAATAAACATACTATAACAGAAAACGGACTTATTCAGGGAAGAAGAATACGGGGTGACTATTAGCAATGCCTGTGCGAAATATGATGGGGCCGGCCTTTTAATGCCCAGGTAAGTTGATGACGTCATTGACCATTAGCAATGCCCGTGCATGGCTCACCGGGCTAACGAAAAAACATGGGGCCATAACGTGTCCCTTAAATCTCACCGGGGTAACGAAAAAACATGGGGCCATAACGTGTCCCTTAAATCTCACCGGGGTAACGAAAAAACATGGGGCCATAACGTGTCCCTTAGGAAAAGCAAAACGGACACGTTATGGCCTGGTTTACACTACTGGTGAGTGGTGACGCCTGGGTGGTGTTTGGCCGAGCTGGGTGATTGGTGACGCCTGGGTCGGTGATTGGCCGGGCTGGGTGATTGGTGACGCCTGGGTGGTGTTTGGCCGGGCTGGGTGAGTGGTGACGCCTGGGTCTGAGATTTGCTACTACCGCGGGAGTTACTCGTCAAGTAGTTAAGGTGTGTGGAGGCACTACTCGAGATGCCTCTTGTAGGGAGGTCTGGGGAAGGCTTCAGCCTGGATATTGAATGCCTTGGTCGACTTTGAGGTAGCGGTACCAGCCCAATCCTTTATTTTATATAAAAATTTAACCAGTGCCTCAAAAAAATATTCAAAATCTACCCTATCTATAGAATTTAAAATCTGCAGATTGTATCGAAATAATCGGCATAATTCAAATGCTGAATCCAGTTATCTGACACCCGACTGTAATGCTGTTTATAGTCCAGCAATCTTCCCAATACACCTGGAAGAAAAATTCAATACTCAGAATTGATATAACTAAATTCAATATTGCAACCACTATCACAAAATCTGGCCAACAAATATCATTGGTCATCGGCGTCCATCAACGTGTTTCGTCATGAACGCGTAACACAAGAATTCCAATACATGCTGAAATCTCACTGCTTCAGGAGAAGAACACTGAACTCTTCAAGTTCAGTGTTCCCCTGCACTAACACAAATAATGGGTTTGTTCCCATTTCCTGTCATAATATCATTCATGTTTCCAACAATATCACCAATTCCAGCTCCCGGGTAGCAAACCCTTAATCTGTTCCCCCTATCTCTGGCACAAAACGTTCTGTCTAAATACCTCACCTGGGAATCTCCCACAACCAAAATTCCCTTCGATTCTCCCTTTTCCTTTTGAGCAGTTTGAGGGACCTGCGCTTTAATGCTCCTAGTTACTTTGTCTTTGCCAACTCGTTGAACAACAGGTACAACACAGCACTCGTCCTCTAATACGAGTGCTGTGTTGCACTCATAAATAATATATAACTTATTTAAGAATATTCTAAACAAAGCATAGGAACTTAGTATACCATACAAATTGAATAGGTCGAATACTAATGACCCAAAGTGGATAACAAATAATTTAAAGAACCTTATAGGTAACAGGAGAGCTTGGTACAAAAGGATTAAGAATGGGGAAGTCAGGTTAGAACAGGAATTCATACAACTGGTTAGAAATGTTAAAAAAGAGATTAGGAAAGTAAAAAGAAACTATGAAGTTCGCATAGCAGAGCAAGCAAAGTCAAATCCTAAAGGGTTTTTTCAGTTATATCGAACTAAGACTACGGAAAGGATAGGTCCATTAAAATCTGAGACAGGTCAAATAACGGATAATGACAAGGAGATGAGTAGTATTTTTAACAAATATTTTATATCTGTATTTACTAAAGAAGAACTTAACAATATGCCTTCAGCCGAACAAGTCTATGTGGGTGGGGATGAGGACAGGTTGACTAGTTTAGCAGTTACCAGGGAGGATGTAATTAAACAAATAGAAAAACTAAAACCAAACAAATCCCCAGGGCCGGATGAAGTGTTTGCCAGGGTGCTTAAAGAATGCAAAGAGGAGCTTTCCGACCCACTGTCTACCATATTTAATAAATCAATAGAGTCAGGCAGAGTGCCAGAGTTATGGAAGGTAGCTAATGTGGTACCAATTTTTAAGAAAGGAGATAGATCACTTGCGTCAAACTATCGGCCAATTAGCCTAACGTCTATTGTGGGAAAGTTACTTGAATCAATAATTGCAGATGCAATTCGTCTCCATCTTGAATGGCATAAATTAATAAATGAGTCGCAACATGGTTTTACAAATGGCCGTTCATGTTTAACAAATTTGCTAACTTTTTATTCCAGCATAGTTGAGGCAGTTGATAGTGGTAAAGATTGTGATGTTTTGTACCTTGACTTTAGCAAAGCTTTTGATACAGTGCCACATGAAAGACTAATTAAAAAAATAGAAGCTCATGGTATTGGGGGTGCTATATTAACTTGGATTAGGGCATGGCTATTCCAAAGGAAACAGAGTTAGTATAAATGGGGTTAAGTCAGAGTGGGATAATGTTAGTGGAGTACCTCAGGGCTCTGTCCTGGGACCTCTGTTGTTTATAATATATATAAATGATTTAGATTCAGGTTTGAGTAGCAACATTTGCAAATTTGCCGATGATACGAAAATCGGTAGGGAAATTAATTCGGAGGAGGACTCACTATCACTTCAAGTTGATCTAGATAGGGTATTGAAATGGTCAAAGGATTGGCAAATGCAGTTTAATGCTGATAAATGTAAAGTTCTGAGGCTAGGTAATGATGATAGGGTTAAAAGATACGAGCTAGATGGTGTTGAGATTGCGAAGTCGGATTGCGAAAGGGATCTGGGAGTTATGATTAGTAAGAATTTAAAACAAAAGGATCAATGCATGAATGTTCGTAATAAGGCGAATAGGACACTGAGATTTATTAATCGAAGCGTTAGTAACAAGACACGTGGTGTGGTTCTTAAGCTATATCTTTCACTGGTTAGGCCCCATTTATATTATGCAGTTCAGTTTTGGTCGCCGTATTATAGAATGGATATAAATTCACTTGAACGTGTCCAACGTAGGATGACTAAGTTTATTCCCCAAATTAGAAATCTTTCATATGAAGAAAGATTAACAAAGCTTAAGTTGCATTCACTGGAAAGGCGAAGAGTTAGGGGTGACATGATAGAGGTTTACAAGTGGATGAATGGACATAACAGGGGGGATATTAATAGGGTATTAATAATATCTACACAAGACAGAACACGAAACAATGGGTATAAATTGGATAAGTTTAGATTTAGGACAGACTTGGGTAAATACTGGTTCAGTAACAGGGTTGTTGATTTGTGGAACCAATTACCGCGTAACATTGTGGAGGTGGGGTCCCTCGATTGTTTCAAGCATGGGTTGGACATGTATATGAGTGGGATTGGGTGGTTATAAATAGGAGCTGCCTCATATGGGCCAATAGGCCTTCTGCAGTTGCCTTTGTTCTTATGTAATAGCTAAGGTCAAGGAGTTCCTAAAATAGTGGAAGTTAGGTTAGGCCCAGACCCCAGGAAGACAATTCCCGGAAAATAATACTTGTCCTATGAGTTCGCCGTCAAGAGGGCCAGAATCTCGGCCTTGGTGTAGGTTCCTCGGAACCGAACCTTGATTGGGTGGAACATGGTGATGTTTAACTGGCACCAGGAGTGAAGAAAGTCCCCTTCATCGGGTCAATGCCAATGGAAGAAAGCTTTCTATCTGTATAGTGCTCCGATCGCCAATTCACATCACTGACGAAGGCCTTCCGGCTCTTCCCGGTATAAAACGCCAGGATGGGAGGGGGGCTGACATTTTAAGAGTGAAGAGCTTAGAGAGAAATTTCATATAACTGACCCCCCCCCCCCTCCCTATGTCGTTACCTCACTGTACTGTGGTCAGGTGAAGATAGACGAATCACGAGCCTGCCTTCCTCACTAAGTAGGTAGTTACAATTTGTAACTACAATATATAAATAATGGTCTAGTTTGTGCAGGTCAATGTTAACATTAAAAATATTGTGACATTGGTTAATTTGGGCTGACTTGATCAAATTGCGTTCATCAAAACTCCTTCACTTAGCAATATGTTTTGGCTCTCTCCAATTAATATTATGATTATATAAACTGGCATGTATCTTGAGATGATTTCGGGGCTTAGCGTCCTCAACAAGGCCTCATTTTTTGTTTCACATCTCCAGGAAGCAGCCCGTAGCAGCTGTCTAACTCCCAGGTACCTATTTACTGCTAAGTGAACAGATGCATCAGGGTGAAAGAAACTCAGCCCATTTGTTTCCGCTTCCACCGGAGGATCGAACCCGGAACCTCAGGACTGCGAATCCGAAGCGCTGTCCATTCAGCTGTCTGGCTTCCTTACATCCACTTACTCATTAGTCATTTATCAGCTTACAAATTCTTCACATACTGTCAATGTCTCGCTCCATTTTATTATTTTAAGTACATTCACATTTCTTGATCTATATATCTCATAGACTTCACAAGCCACTCATAAAACCTTAAAATTACTATACACTCGCATATTTTCCTCAGATACTATTGCTAACTATAGTCCCTTGCACAAGATGGCAAGAGAGGCAGCCAAATAACAAACACTCATAGCTGATGGAACAAGTTCCAGTTGAGTGAGTAAGGGGGCGTAAGACACCACCCCCGTCGATGACCTATTTGACCAAGTTATGTGGATATAAAAAATTCATGGGGATTAATACATGTAGCTTCTCTTCTCGGGAAGAGAGATGGTATCTCTAAATCATCATCAATCAACATGTGGTCAAAATAATTCTTAGTATACAGCAGAACAACTGCCGGCCAAGCAATATTAATATGAAATATTGTTGCATCTTTGGTGAAGCAACTTTTGCTTTGGTCAGACAACAAAACAGCTTCAAATGTTTGAAGTAATTCCCATTGAGTAAAAAATTCTTTCAAACGTCTACGTGGAAGAAAGGAAGTAGAGCGATAAGGAAATGGCTGAGGAGTCTTGCTGGGGGTCGATGGAGGATATCTTGTGACAAGAGTCTGGATGATGCGGTTGGACACACCAACCACCAAAGAAAACAAATGCATTTGGCAACCATTGGAGTTGAGCACTGGATCAGCCTCGTTGGCACTGATGATGAAAACAGGAAGTGACAAAGCAAAGAGACATACAATAATCTACATTGAAGATTGATACATTGTGATAAGTGCCAGGGGAAGGCCAAAGCCAATGAAGTACGACCAGTTATCCTCGATGAAACATAATCTCTTGTATATTTCCCAACCCATGTTGAATCATCTGTACTCAAAGGCATAGTGCATTAAGCATACACAGGTGAATACCGTTCAGGATCACATTTACACCCACCAGAGGCACCAGCTTCATAAAGCTACCCTGTATGAGAAAAAGACAAAGATGGAGATGAGAATCGGATACAAGTTTACTGATGCAGTTGATCAGGTGGGGACGTCCTTGGCGCTGGTGATATACACTGTCAGCTATGTCTTGAAACCATATGGTGTTAATGATCCTGGAGAGCACGAAGAGTGGCAAGACCCACAATGTGTTGAAGATGGTAGAGAGGATGGGCAGCACCAACGACCACAGTGGCCCCGCTTCCTCATCCAGGAAGAGCCCCAGCACCTGCTTCAGTCCCAGCAACAGCATGTAGTGGAAGAATGCTACACTGAAGCCGAAAACATCACCGTTGAGGATGCAGCACTGCAATGTAAATGAAATGCATTGTAAGCATGTAAATGCAGTGCATTGGACTGTTCGGCCCATTCTAATCGCACAATGTTGATAAGTGTGAACTCAGAGATTTACTAGTTTGTCAAAGCTTCACACTCCCAATCGTTACAAGGGATCGAAAACAAACACACACACACACACACACGCGCGCGCGCGCATTTTATCCTTCTTCCCAAAAGATCAGATCAGATTTATCCAGATCTCCCCCCACCCCCCCCCAAAAAAAAGAACTAGGAAACAAAAGGCTGGCATTTTAAAGGGAGAATTAGGAGACGAGTTTTCCTAAGTGAAATATCTTGGGACACATACCTCAGAGCTAAGTCTGAACAAGATATGATGGACTATGTCACCCAAAAGTGTCAGGAGGCAGTAAACAGGTTTATCCCGGCCCAAAAGGAAAAACCCGAGAAGCAAAAGAAGAATCCATAGTATAATAGGGCATGCATGGAAGCTAAGGAACTGAACAAAAGGGTGTGGAGGAACTTCCGGAATAAGAGAACACCAGAAAGCAGAGAGATACCAGAGAACCAGAAATGAGTATGCCAGGGTGAGAAGAGAAGCAGAGAAAAATTATGAAAATGATATAGCAAACAAAGCCAAGACCGAACCAAAGCTATTCTAGTCTCATCAGGAGGAAAACAATAGTGAGAGAACAGAGAACGAAACTTAGAACAGGCGAGGACAGGTATACAGAGAATGACAAAGAGGTGTGTGAAGAACTCAACAAGAGGTTCCAGGTCTTCACAATAGAACAAGGTGAGGTCACTGTGCTAGGAGAGGGGTAAGTAAACCAAGCGGCCTTGGAAGGGTTCGAAATTACGAGATGAAGTCAAGACACCGCTGGGTCTGGACGTTAGAAAGGCTCTTGGTCCAGATGGTATCTCGCCATGGGTACTGAAAAAGTGTGCAGAGGCACTTTGCTTACCACTCTCCATAGTGTATAATAGGTCACTGGAGACGGGAGACCTACCAGAAATATGGAAGACAGCGAATGAGGTCCCAATATACAAAAAAAGGGCCACAGGGAAGAGGCACTGAGCTACAGGCCAGTATCCTTGACTTGTATACTATGCAAGGTGATGAAGATCGTGAGAAAACCTAGTAACAAATCTGGAGGGAAGGGACTTCGTAACAAATCGCTAACATGAGTTCAGGGAGGGTAAATCTTGCCTGACAGCTTAGAATTCTACGATCAAGTGACAAAGATTAAGCAAGAGAAGGCTGGGCGGACTGCATTTTCTTTGATTGTCGGAAAGCCTTTGACACAGTACAACATAAGAGGCTGGTACATAAGCTGGAGAGACAGGCTTGAGTAGCTGGTAAAGTCCTCCAGTGGATAAGGGAGTACCTAAGCAATAGGAAGCAGAGAGTTACGGTGAGGGGTGAGACCTTAGATTGGCGTGAAGTCACCAGTGGAGTCCCACAGGGGCTCTGTACTCGGTCCTATCCTGTTTCTGATTTATGTAAATGATCTCCCGGAGGGTATAGACTCATTTCTCTCAATGTTTGGTGAATATGCCAAAATTATGAGGAGGATTAAGACAGGAGGAGGACTGCTTGAGGATTCAAGAAGACCTAGACAAGCTGAAGGGATGGTCGAACAAATGGTTGTTAGGTAAACCCAAACAAATGTAATGTATTGATGATAGGTGTAGGGAACAGGAGGCCAGATACAAAGTATCATCTGGGATATGAAATCCTTCGAGTCAGAGAAAAAAACTTGGGGGCAGACCTGTTCCCTGCGGCCCATATCAAGAGGATAACATCAGCGGCATATGCCAGGCTGGCCAACATAACAACGGCATTTAGAAACTTGTGTAAGGAATCATTCAGAACTTTGCATACCACACACGTCAGACCAATCCTGGAGTATGCAGCCTCATCATGGAGTCCATATCTAATGAAGGATAAGACTAAACTGGAAAAAGTTCAAAGGTTTGCCACCAGACAAACCCGAGCTGAGGGGTATGATCTACGAGGAGTAGATCATATTTTTTAAAATAGATTTTTGTAGTAGTGTAAACCGGGCCATAGACCGTCCCTTTTGCTTTTTCCCACGGCCGGTCTATTTTCAACTTTTTAGACCGTCCGTTTTGCTTTTTCCCACGGCCGGGCTATTTTCAACTTTTTAGACCGTCCGTTTTGCTTTTTCCCACGGCCGGGCTATTTTCAACTTTTTAGACCGTCCGTTTTGCTTTTTCCCACGGCCGGGCTATTTTCAACTTTTTAGACCGTCCGTTTTGCTTTTTCCCACGGCCGGGCTATTTTCAACTTTTTAGACCGTCCGTTTTGCTTTTTCCCACGGCCGGTCTATTTTCAACGTTTTAGACCGTCCCTTTTGCTTTTTCCCACGGCCGGTCTATGGCGCCGGGCTATTTTCAACTTTTAGACCGTCCGTTTTTTCAGGGGCTGGTCTACGCACCCTGGGTTTTATACAAGTCGCTCTATGGCCCCTGCCATTTTCGCTCAAGGGGATTAAACGGCCGCCTCCAGTCATCCCCAAATTTCGTTAGCTTAGTGACCCTGCACAGGCATGTTAAAGGGGATTAAAAAGCCGGTCATTGGCCCCAGGGTTTTCTCGAATTTTCTTTCATGGCCTGACCCATGCACAGGCATAGCCAATGGTCAATGACGTCATCAACTTACCTGGGGATTAAAAGGCCGGCTCCTGGCCCCATCATATTTCGTTACCTGAGCAACCCTGCACAGGCATCGCTAATGGATAATGACGTCACCCCCGTCTTCATTTTCCCTGTATAAGTCCGTTTTCTGTTACAGTGTAATTATTCCCATTTTCAATATTTATAGCAAAGGGGGATTCAAATGCTGCCTTCTGTCAAGCCTAATGTGCAATGGCGTTAATCATTATAAGCTCGTTTTTCTCAATAAGGTATTGCCGTACTGTTTCCTATTGTCTAAGATCATTTTATAGCTAAGATTACATAATAATAACATAAGAAATGACTTCAAACCCTGTTTACAGAACCAGTATTTACCCAGGTGTTTTTCCTAAATCTTAAACTTATTCCAATTTATGTCCATTGTTTCATGTTCTGTCTAGTGTTGATAATTTTAGTAGTCTATTAATATTCCCCTTTTATCATGTCCATTCATTCACAGCTCTATCATGTCACCTCTATTTCTTTGCCTTTCTAGAGAATGTAATTTAAGCTTTGTCAATCTTTCTTCAGAAATTGCTTATTGAGCATAGGGCAAAATAAAAATGAAAACTTACTATCTTTCATTTGTATGAAAACAGTCCCCTGCCAGGCGTGGTGACTTCAATGCGATTTCAGTACTAATCCAACATTACTGTATAAACTAACAGTCCCCTGCCAGGCATGGTGACTTCAATGCAATTTCAGTAGTAATCCAATATTACTGCATAAACTCATAAATGGATATGCGCATCTCACATTCACTCAAGAACATACCTCCCTTACACCTTGCGGTAGCATATAACAAATCAAAATACTCATTCGGTGTACATATATAGGAATACTACATTCAGTAAAAGCAAGCCTCTCATGTTTCTTAAATAAGGCCTTCTGCAGTTGCCTTCTTTTTCTGACGTCATCATCCCTAATGTTGCGCAAGGCGTCAACGGGCTAAATGCGGATCCCAGGAGGTTCACACATAAGTGTGAACTCTTAATCTGGCTTAATACCTCAACTGTACTCTGTGCTTCATCAAAGTTGATATTCAGCTACAATGGCTCGTATTTTCGCTCATTGCTCATATTTTCTGATATTCATAAACCCAATCAAACCATTCTAACCTAACCTAACTTATTATATATAACAAACAAATGCATTCTACAGACCAGGTATTGTTGTTTTTGTTTGGCGACATCACGAAAAGCGACCTCAGGTATAGGGATAAGATATTGCTGGCCATTGACCAATGCGGCCTTTAGCGTTCTACTGACATATGTATTTAATGTTATTATTCAAAAATGAGTAGACTAGCCATCCCCACCTAACCTAATCAGAGGACTAAGAATATACATTTTAGTCATCCACAACTGTAATCATTATTCAGTGATAAGTTCAAAAGTATAACAGCAGCCCAAATGTCGTACTGCAATTTAAGCAGAATCGTACATCTGGCAGCATAGCAGGTGAGCTGAACATAAGAATAAAGGTAACTGCAGAGGTCCTATTGGCCCATACGAGGCAGCTCCTATATATTTCCACCCAATCTCATTCATGTCCACCCTATGCTTAAAACAACCAAGGGATCCCACTTAAAGCATTTGTTTACAATAATAGTTTTAATAAATAGCTCTTATTCTAGTTTTATACACAACAGCAATTATGAAACCCTATAGCTAGATATTCTACTATAATCCACAAGTAGTTACCACACATCTGGCAGTACAGCGGATTAGTGGCTGTGTTCATAGGCTAGTCAACTGTCCTCACATCCATCAAATAGCTATCCAAATGTCGCACCTCAATTCATCCATCTAGCAACTCAGCTGGATGCTAGCCACTATATTCATAGGCTAATCATTTCTACACCTCAAAAAATCCTAGATTTGTTACGCAAATCAGGTAACTTGTTTCTAAACCAACAGTCGCAAATACAAGCATACATACCTACTCATACTCCACAACCTATACATTCATAGAGAATAGCCTAGTTTTTTGCCACCATTTCCCCATTAATCAGATGCAATTTATGCCATGCACACAGAAAATACAGCATCTACACACCAAATATGCCATTTATTCGCAAAATATATTATTTACACTCAAAATATGCCATCACACAAAAATATGTCATTTATAGACAAAAATATAATATTTACATGCAAAAATATGTCAGTTGGACATGAAAATGTAGCATTTACACAATACTGCATGGACACTCAGAGTATGACATTTACACAAAGTACAGTATTTTGCACAAATATATCAAAATGCTTATGCATTTAGACAATCAAAAATGCGCTTTCACTAAAATTACACAATTTCACAAACATAATTTTCACGAAATACCCACACATTGTCTCATAAACCAAAATACACTTACACCATGAAGATCTATTTTATCAGATTACAGAGCTTACACAAAATACACAATATTCACACACAAATACAGTTGCACCAGTTCCACTTCAACAAATATTAAAAACACAACTTGCATAAATGCACTATTATCACAAAAATTATTATAAAACATGGACAATTATTACACAGTTTGTGTAATTATTTTACATCTTTGCACAATTAATACAAGAAAACTTGCTATATAATTACTCAACTTGCACAATGACAATCAATACACAAAGGTATAAATAAACAATTCGTCCATATGCAATTACACAACATGCGCAATTAATACACAACTTATACAAATATTACACATCTTTCATAATTATTACACAACTTGTACAAATGCATATCTAGCACAAATACGTACAATACACAACTACCCCAAATACGAAAATACACAACTAGCATAAATACACGATTTACACAAATACAATTGCGACATTTACACAACTCGCTCAAAAATATAACCAATACACAACTTACCAAAATATGAACAATACACAACTTACCAAAATATGAACAATACACAACTTACCAAATATGAACAATACATAACTAGCACATATTCATTAAATACACAACTAAGCAATTTCCGCAAATACACATACAAAAACATATACAATTAATACATACAACTTTCACAAAACAATACACAATTTATAGAAATATAATCAATACATAATTGCAATAATCATACAACTTATGCAAAATACATAATCTGCACAATTAATACACAAGTATATTAATTGTGCTATATATGTACAAACACAACCAACTAGGTCAAACAATACACAATTTGCATGATATTTTTCTGGGTATATTTAGGACATTAATTATAATATGTTGAGTTTAACCAACTCCCCAAAAGTCAGAATTTCACATATAAAAATGGTGCATATGACTTCCTATCTCAATATATAACACATTCTTTTTCCATTAAGATATCAACATTATTAGTGCTAAACTATTCATCTAACATATGTCCACTGTTTTAATGTCTAATTAATACCTTCCTTGTTACATCCTCTCCAATCAGACCACCCATATTTATGTATTTATTCAAATCATCTAACAGACTTATTTGTTCTAGCCTTAGTTATGTTAGGGCAGGTGGGGTTAGGTGAAGTCAGTATTTTCTATGATAATTTTAGACAAATTTGCTATATCTTATCAAAATGCATCTTGTTAAAACTTAAATTCATCTAAATCTATAAAAAATATACTTCGCAAATTTGACTAAATTCAACCTAGCTAAACTAAATATGAGCATCCCATATCTTCACATACAAGCCTATGTCGCCTCTGTCCATACATTATATGAGTCTGCCATATAGCTCGAACCCCAAATAGGAAAATTTACACTATTTCATAAACATGCTAGTTCATTACCCTAAGATATTATATATGTCCTTCCCTACACGACCTCACCTAACCTGACCTGGCATAATCAAACCTAGATTTAGTTCAAGTTGGTGAAATTTAAACTATGCCACTTTAATTCGACATAATTTATGGCAATTTCCACCAAATATACCCAAATGTTGCGTAGCATAGCACTGCCAAAGCCCATTTTCTCCTATTCCATACTACCCTACACAACCTCACCTAACCTGACCTAGCATATCCAAACCTGGATTTGGTTAAAGTTGGCGAAATTTATGCTATGCCACCTAAATATGACCTAATTTAAGGCAATTTCCACCAAATATACCCAAATGTTGTGTATCATAGCATCACCAAAGCCCATTTTTACCTACATTTTCTCCTATTCCATCCTACCCTACACAACCTCACCTAACCTATCATATCCAAACCTGGATTTGGTTAAAGTCTGCGAAATTTAAGCTATCCCACATAAATTCGACCTAATTTAAGGCAATTCCCACCAAATATCCCCAAATGTTGCGTATCACAGCACTGCCAAAGCCCATTTTTACCTACATTTTCTCCTATTCCATCCTACCCTATGCAACCTTACCTAACCTATCCTACCATATCCAAACCTAGATTTGGTTGAAGTCTGCGAAATTTAAGCTATCCCACCTAAATTCTATCTAATTTAAGGCAATTCCCACCAAATATATCCAAATGTTCTGTATCACAGCACTGCCAAAGCCCATTTTTACCTACATTTTCTCCTATTCCATCGTACCCTACGCAACCTTACCTAACCTATCCTAGCATATCCAAACCTAGATTTGGTTAAAGTCGGCGAAGTTTAAGTTATCCCATATAAATTTGACCTAATTTAAGACAATTTCCACCAAATATACCCAAAAATGTTTTGGAACATAGCACGGCCAAAGCTCATTTTAGCTGAGTTTTCACCTATTCCAACCTGCCCTAGACAACCCTACCCATTCTCTCCTGGCATATCCAAAGTCAGATTTGATTATAGATAGCAAAATTTATGCCTTTCCAACCTAAATTTTACCTAATTTAAGCCAATTTCCACCGAATATACCCAAATGTTTTTGTATCTTAGCATGGTCAAAGTTTATTTTAGCTGAGTTTTCACCTATTCCAACCTGCCCTAGACATCCCTACCCGGCCTCTCCTGGCCGGGTAGGAGAAATCTGACAGCCAAAGTCAGATTTGATTATAGTTGGCAAAATTTATGCCTTTCCCACCTAAATTTTACCTAATTTATGCCAATTTCCACCGAATATACCCAAATGTTTTGTATCTTAGCATGGTCAAAGTTCATTTCACCCAAGTTTTTCACCTATTCCATCTTACCTTACACAGCCTTACCTAACCTGACCTAGCATATCCCAAGCTAGATTTGATTAGAGTTCGTGAAATTTATGCTGACTCACCTAAATTCAACCTAATTTAAGACAATTTCTACCCAATATACCCAAAATGATTTGTTACATAGCTCAGCCAAAGACCATTTTACCCGAGTTTTCACATATTCCAACCTACCCTACATAGCCTTACCTATCCCTGACCTAGCAGATTTGATTAAAGTTGGGTTAATTTAAGCTATCGCCATCAAATTGGAGACAATTTCCACCAAATATGCCTAATTGTTGTGTATCATAGCACAGCCAAAACCCATTTTACCCACATTTTCATCCATTCCATCTAAACCTGGACCTAGCCTCTGATACTACATATACTCAGAGAAGTGATGTTTTTTGGATATGAACCTAAATGCCCGTGACTAACCTGCAAGAGTCTTGGAGCTTTGTTGAATATTTTATCTATTTTTCTTCAAAAATTGAAGTTTTGGATATGAACCTATCCGCACTGTGCCTAACCTGCTAGGTTCTTTGTTGAACATTGTAACCATATTCATAGAAAAGTGATGTTTTGGATATGGACCTAAGAGCCCCTCTCCTTTAAAACTTGGAACTGTGTTCAATATTGTAGATATAGTGTTGGGTATGTGTTTAGTTTTTACACATCAACCCAACCGTCCTGGACCTAACCTCCCTTCCTCTAACTTCAAATTTATCGTAAATATGGAAGGACGTGTTGTTTGTGCAACAACCCAACCGTCCTTGACCTAACCTCCATTTATCAAACTTCAAATTTATTGTATTTATGGGAAGAAGGTGTTGTTTATGCATCAACCCAACCTCCCTGGACCTAACCTCTGATACACGAATCTTGGTTCAACATTGCATCATACTCGTAGCATATTTTATTTCACATAATTCATCCATCCTCAACCTAACCTCTATTACCTGAGGGAGGAAGGTTAATGGAAAACATGATAATAATGGGAATTTTCTCTACATCAGTTCAACTTAACCATCCTTAACCTAACCTTAGTTAGAAAGGGATATAACTCACCAAAACTATTTAATTACCATTTACCTTATTTTCATTATCTTCCACGAACTCTAATCAAATCTAGCTTGGGATATGCTAGGTCAGGTTAGGTAAGGCTGTGTAAGGTAAGATGGAATAGGTGAAAAACTTGGGTGAAATGAACTTTGACCATGCTAAGATACAAAACATTTGGGTATATTCGGTGGAAATTGGCATAAATTAGGTAAAATTTAGGTGGGAAAGGCATAAATTTTTCCAACTACCTTCTGAAGTTGTATTTAATATACGAAAGTACTTAAGGAAATTTCCTGTTTCATTTTTCCTCCGTGGTCTGACATTGTCATATATATATATATATATATATATATATATATATATATATATATATATGTCGTACCTAGTAGCCAGAACGCACTTCTCAGCCTACTATTCAAGGCCCAATTTGCCTAATAAGTCAAGTTTTCATGAATTAATTGTTTTTCGACTACCTAACCTACCTAACCTAACCTAACCTAACTTTTTCTGCTACCTAACCTAACCTAACCTATAAAGATAGGTTAGGTTAGGTTAGGTAGGGTTGGTTAGGTTCGGTCATATATCTACGTTAATTTTAACTCAAATAAAAAAAAATTGACCTCATACATAATGAAATGGGTAGCTTTATCATTTCATAAGAAAAAATTAGAGAAAATATATTATTTCAGGAAAACTTGGCTTATTAGGCAAATCGGGCCTTGCATAGTAGGCCGAATACGACGTTCTGGCTACTAGGTACGACATATATATATATATATATATATATATATATATATATATATATATATATATATATATATATATATATATATATAACTTTAGAACACTTTCCCACCAGGAGACTCGAACCCTAGCCAGCACAGAAGCCTTCCAGCAACTGGCATAACAGGTACGTCTTAACCCTCTGCACCACCGCTCAGACCCTTAAAAGAGATGGTAATTTCGGAGTATTTAAATCCCCCAAAGATCAACACCTCCCAAGAGCACCAGAGCAAGTGAGGGGTCATTTAGACGTTAATTTCATCAAGTCCCTGTTAATATGGGAAGACACAGTGTCTCTGCTTAAGGCACAACTCTCCTAAACACGAGAGTTAAGTATACAACTTTAGAACACTTTCCCACCAGGAGACTCGAACCCTAGCCAGCACAGAAGCCTTCCAGCAACTGGCATAACAGGTACGCCTTAACCCTCTGCACCACCGCTCAGACCCTTAAAAGAGATGGTAATTTCGGAGTATTTAAATCCCCCAAAGATCAACACCTCCCAAGAGCACCAGAGCAAGTGAGGGGTCATTTAGACGTTAATTTCATCAAGTCCCTGTTAATATGGGAAGATACAGTGTCTCTGCTTAAGGCACAACTCTCCTAAACACGAGAGTTAAGTATACAACTTTAGAACACTTTCCCACCAGGAGACTCGAACCCTAGCCAGCACAGAAGCCTTCCAGCAACTGGCATAACAGGTACGCCTTAACCCTCTGCACCACCGCTCAGACCCTTAAAAGAGATGGTAATTTCGGAGTATTTAAATCCCCCAAAGATCAACACCTCCCAAGAGCACCAGAGCAAGTGAGGGGTCATTTAGACGTTAATTTCATCAAGTCCCTGTTAATATGGGAAGACACAGTGTCTCTGCTTAAGGCACAACTCTCCTAAACACGAGAGTTAAGTATACAACTTTAGAACACTTTCCCACCAGGAGACTCGAACCCTAGCCAGCACAGAAGCCTTCCAGCAACTGGCATAACAGGTACGCCTTAACCCTCTGCACCACCGCTCAGACCCTTAAAAGAGATGGTAATTTCGGAGTATTTAAATCCCCCAAAGATCAACACCTCCCAAGAGCACCAGAGCAAGTGAGGGGTCATTTAGACGTTAATTTCATCAAGTCCCTGTTAATATGGGAAGACACAGTGTCTCTGCTTAAGGCACAACTCTCCTAAACACGAGAGAGTTTATATATATATATAGTTTATATATATATATATATATATATATATATATATTACTGTAATATATATATATATATATATATATAACTATATATATATATAAACTCTCTCTATATATATATAACTATATATATATAATCTATATATATATATATATATATATATATATATATATATATATATATATATATATATATATATATATATATATATATATATATATATATATATATATATATATATATATATATATATATATATATATATATATATATATATATGTATATATATATATATATATATATGTATATATATATATATATATATGTATATATATACATATATATATATATATGCAGTAATATATATATATATATATATATATATATATATATATATATATATATATATATATATATATATATATATATATATATAATATTGGATTACTACTGAAAATCGCACTGAAGTCACCATGCCTGGCAGGAGACTGATAGTTTATACAGTAATATTGGATTAGTACTGAAATCGCATTGAAGTCACCACGCCTGGCAGGGGACTGTTTTCATACAAATGAAAGATAGTAAGTTTTCATTTTTATTTTGCCCTATGCTCAATAAGCAATTTCTGAAGAAAGATTGACAATGCTTAAATTACATTCTCTAGAAAGGCAAAGAAATAGAGGTGACATGATAGAGCTGTGAATGAATGGACATGATAAAGGGGGAATATTAATAGACTATTAAAATTATCAACACTAGACAGAACATGAAACAATGGACATAAATTGGAATAAGTTTTAGATTTAGATTTAGGAAAAAGACCTGGGTAAATACTGGTTCTGTAAACAGGGTTTGAACTCATTTCTTATGTTATTATGTAATCTTAGCTATAAAATGATCTTAGACAATGGGAAACCGTACGGCAATACCTTATTGAGAAAAACGAGCTTATAATGATTAACACCATTGCACATTAGGCTTGACAGAAGGCAGCATTTGTATCCCCCTTTGCTATAAACATTAAAAATGGGAATAAACATACTATAACAGAAAACGGACTTATTCAGGGAAGAAGAATACGGTTTGACTATTAGCAATGCCTGTGCGAAATATGATGGGGCCGGCCTTTTAATCCCCAGGTAAGTTGATGACGTCATTGACCATTAGCAATGCCCGTGCATGGCTCACCGGGCTAACGAAAAAACATGGGGCCATAACGTGTCCCTTAAATCTCACCGGGGTAACGAAAAAACATGGGGCCATAACGTGTCCCTTAAATCTCACCGGGGTAACGAAAAAACATGGGGCCATAACGTGTCCCTTAGGAAAAGCAAAACGGACACGTTATGGCCTGGTTTACACTACTGGTGAGTGGTGACGCCTGGGTGGTGTTTGGCCGAGCTGGGTGATTGGTGACGCCTGGGTCGGTGATTGGCCGGGCTGGGTGATTGGTGACGCCTGGGTGGTGTTTGGCCGGGCTGGGTGAGTGGTGACGCCTGGGTCTGAGATTTGCTACTACCGCGGGAGTTACTCGTCAAGTAGTTAAGGTGTGTGGAGGCACTACTCGAGATGCCTCTTGTAGGGAGGTCTGGGGAAGGCTTCAGCCTGGATATTGAATGCCTTGGTCGACTTTGAGGTAGCGGTACCAGCCCAATCCTTTATTTTATATAAAAATTTAACCAGTGCCTCAAAAAAATATTCAAAATCTACCCTATCTATAGAATTTACAATCTGCAGATTGTATCGAAATAATCGGCATAATTCAAATGCTGAATCCAGTTATCTGACACCCGACTGTAATGCTGTTTATAGTCCAGCAATCTTCCCAATACACCTGGAAGAAAAATTCAATACTCAGAATTGATATAACTAAATTCAATATTGCAACCACTATCACAAAATCTGGCCAACAAATATCATTGGTCATCGGCGTCCATCAACGTGTTTCGTCATGAACGCGTAACACAAGAATTCCAATACATGCTGAAATCTCACTGCTTCAGGAGAAGAACACTGAACTCTTCAAGTTCATTCATGTGTTCCAGTCACCATCTGTGGTCACTTTTTGCCACATGTCACTTAATTATCAAACCTAACATTCAAAATCAATGTCCAAAATGACATTCTGACAATCTTACAAATGTGTTTATTATCAATACTACTTTTAATATCACAGTTCTCAAATGAGTACGCAGCAACAAAATGTGTACATACTTCCAGCTAAGAGTATAAAGTTAATGTTGTCAACCCCTCTTGCACCAATGAATGCGGAGCAAGAAAATGACAAATATCATTTTCCAGAGCCTACGTCCTAGACACATTGCAATAACTCTCATACTAGAGAGCTCTATCTCGAGAACGGGTCCATGTGAAAAAATTGTACATTTCCATTTTAATAGAATTTCACTACTATATTTCTAGTTTTCAACATTTAGGTTTTCCAAAATTACATTCCTAGGTATTCAGAGATCTTAATTTTTTCAGAAATTGAATACAATAACAAAATAGAGCAAACATAACATTTTAACATTATTACACAACAAATGTTAAAAAAAAAATCTGTTAGACCAGTGACGTGTAGTTGATTGTAGTTTCGACGACCACAAATTTTAGAATGTGGAGAATCCTCGTCCTCTTGTACACCATTCCGGTTTCTGCTGAAGAATGATAGAACTATCCGACCAGATAGCACGACCGACAGGTGAGTCTGTGGCTGGCTGCAGCCTGCTGGGTGAACCTTGCTAAAGAGACACGGCTCAATTTTCAACTCGAGGTCTATACGCTATACTTCTGCTTCCTTTTAATTAAAGCCACTAATGGAGGATGGTCGACCATTTCAACATAAAAAATCTTTCCCAGCTACAATCTGCAGTTCCTCGCAACTTTTGTGCAGACTAGGAGTAATCAAATCTTTTCAAGAAATCCATACCGATTAAAATGTCTCTAGAAAACTTACTTATGTCAAAGTTATCTTGTCCCAAGATGTCTATCTTTTGCCCATTAAATTTTTGCCCAGTCAAATTATTTCCACAACTCCTAAGGTAAAATGTCTCAACTTGTTGAAGGCTGAATTTTTCGTGAAATTTCCTTTACTGCCAGTGTTCACAAATGCCGTCCATTTCGCACCTTCCCCCTTCGCTTCAAAAGTAGATCTACTGTTATGGGGGGTCTCATGGCTGCTCTGTGAGGGGTAATTAATAATTAATAATAAAGGGGAATATATTAATCGAACCTACATCCAAGAGTATCCCAGACGTAGGGATCTGAGTGTCTATCACTCTAGCAGTTCCCACCTACCACTCTTGTGGTGTCTACCACCCTTCTCTAAGGAACAGAGAAGTATGCCTCCGCAGACAGAGACATGCAACACACATAATGGGAAAATAAAACTAAGTAAGAAGTATTTGAAGGTCGGTTTCTTGGACAAATCAAGACAACATGAGATATATATTTTTGTACAAATTATAAAAGATTATTTTCATCCAAAGCAATCAAACAACTTGTTTATTATTATAAAATTTGATTGAGAAACATTTAACTGGTTTGGCTCACATTCTCTACTGATTCACGACAACTAGATTCAAAGTTTAAATTGGATTTGTCCTTACACTCATAATTTTTAGGATTTTTTTTGGAGGATATGAGGCTTTTTGTGAGGTGCCTCTCACATGTGTGTAACTTTTACTGGTTTGCCAGTTTGACCTCTCTCAAACTGCACTGCCATATCCGCTGCATTTTTGGTCTTATATTCTATTAATGCTGTTCCTTTTCTATTTTTCTGCACCATAACCAGAGCATTGATGTCTCCCCACTTATAGAAGAGTTGGTTAATTTCCTGCTGGGAATACCCTGGCCAATCGTCTGTTGACATCCACTTAACTTTAACTTTGTGACCCCGTGTGTCCATAGCTGGAGGTTCACTGCTTTTGGAGACTTTAGATGAACTCCGAAAAAGCTCTGCCCCTACCTCCCTATTTACTCGATCCAGTTCCTCCAAAATAAGTTGCTCGCCCTCCTTGTCCAATCTTTTCAATTCACGTCGAAACTGTTCTTCTGACATATCTTGCTGTTCCCTACTGCGTTGAACACGTCGTTCCCGTTCCTCCAAATCTGACCTTAGTTTCTGTGATCTGGTAACATGTTCACGGGCTCTGGCAGCTGCTGCTTTACGACTCTTGAGGGTCTTGTCATATGCTTTACGTGTTCCTGGATCTAACAAAATCTCAAGAATTTTCAAGTTTGTCAAGAAGTTTTCAAGTTTGTCAAGAATTCTCAAGTTTGTCAAATTCATCAGTAGCGAATGGGTTATCTGGATTCTTATCCGGATGACATTTAAGAGCTCTTTGTCTGTACGATTTCTTAATATCCTTTTCCTCGGCATCAATAGTTATCCCCAGAATTTGATAGAAGTCCAGTTTCGATAGTTTCGTATTATGTTCCTGCGACATAACGTCCTCAATGCGTCACTACCACTTTCACAAGAGCTAATATTTTCGACAGCTGCTTCTTATGTTTTATTACGCGTTTCTGGAGCGAATGATCTCTGTCCTCAGCTTGCTGTCAACAGTCATATGTAAAGACGTCAAATGTTAGTTAATTTATATCCTACGTACATCTCACTGGGAGGAGACATGTAGCATCTCTCTCAATGTAAAAACATAGTCCTGGAACCTCTGTTAATCATAATATATATAAATTATTTAGATTCAGGTTTGAACATAGGATCATAAGAATAAAGCTCTGGTTAGCCCCATTTAGATTATGCAGTTCAGTTTTGGTCGCCGTACTATAGAATGGATATAATTTCACTTGAACGTGTCCAACGTAGGATGACTAACTTAATTAAGAACATAAGAACAAAGGTAACTGCAGAAGGCCTATTGGCCCATACGAGGCAGCTCCTATTCTATAACCACCTAATCCCACTCATATACTTGTCCAACCCGCGCTTGAAACAATCGAGGGACACCACCTCCACCACGTTACGCGACAATTGGTTCCACGAATCAACAACCCTGTTTGTTGTATTTACCCAAGTCTTTCCTAAATCTAAACTTATCCAATTTATACCCATTGTTTCGTGTTCTGTCTTGTGTTGATATTTTTAATACCCTATTAATATCCCCCCTGTTATGTCCATTCATCCACTTGTAAACCTCTATCATGTCACCCCTAACTCTTCGCCTTTCCAGTGAATGCAACTTAAGCTTTGTTAATCTTTCTTCATATGAAAGATTTCTAATTTGGGGAATTAACTTAGTCATCCTACGTTGGACACGTTCAAGTGAATTTATATCCATTCTATAATACGGCGACCAAAACTGAACTGCATAATATAAATGGATAAATGGGGCCTAACCAGTGCAAGATATAGCTTAAGAACCACACCAGGTGTCTTGTTACTAACGCTTCGATTAATAAATCCCAGTGTCCTATTCGCCTTATTACGAACATTTATGCATTGATCCTTTTGTTTTAAATTCTTACTAATCATAACTCCCAGATCCCTTTCGCAATCCGACTTCGCAATCTCAACACCATCTAGCTCGTATCTTGTAACTCTATCATCATTACCTAGCCTCAGAACTTTACATTTATCAGCATTAAACTGCATTTGCCAATCATTTGACCATTTCAAAACCCTATCTAGATCAACTTGAAGTGATAGTGAGTCCTCCTCCGAATTAATTTCCCTACCGATTTTCGTATCATCGGCAAATTTGTAAATGTTGCTACTCAAACCTGAATTTAAATCATTTATATATATTATAAACAACAGAGGTCCCAGGACAGAGCCCTGAGGTACTCCACTAACAACATTATCCCACTCTGACTTAACCCCATTTATACTAACTCTGTTTCCTTTGGAATAGCCATGCCCTAATCCAAGTTAATATAGCACCCCCCAGTACCATGAGCTTCTATTTTTTTAATTAGTCTTTCATGTGGCACTGTATCAAAAGCTTTGCTAAAGTCAAGGTACACAACATCACAATCCTTACCACTATCAACTGCCTCAACTATGCTGGAATAAAAAGTTAGCAAATTTGTTAAACATGAACGGCCATTTGTAAAACCATGTTGCGACTCATTTATTAATTTGTTTTTCAAGATGGAGACGAATTGTATTTGCAATTATTGATTCAAGTGACTTTCCCACAATAGACGTTAGGCTAATAGGCCGATAGTTTGACGCAAGTGATCTATCTCCTTTCTTAAAAATTGGTACCACATTAGCTACCTTCCATGACTCTGGCATTCTGCCTGACTCTATTGATTTATTAAATATGGTAGACAGTGGGTCGGAAAGCTCCTCTTTGCATTCTTTAAGCACCCTGGCAAACACTTCATCCGGCCCTGGGGATTTGTTTGGTTTTAGTTTTTCTAATTGTTTAATTACATCCTCCCTGGTAACTACTAAACTAGTCAACCTGTCCTCATCCACACCCACATAGACTTGTTCGGCTGAAGGCATATTGTTAAGTTCTTCTTTAGTAAATACAGATATAAAATATTTGTTAAAAATACTACTCATCTCCTTGTCATTATCCGTTATTTGACCTGTCTCAGATTTTAATGGACCTATCCTTTCCGTAGTCTTAGTTCGATATAACTGAAAAAACCCTTTAGGATTTGACTTTGCTTGCTCTGCTATGCGAACTTCATAGTTTCTTTTTGCTTTCCTAATCTCTTTTTTAACATTTCTAACCAGTTGTATTAATTCCTGTTCTAACCTTACTTCCCCATTCTTAATCCTTTTGTACCAATTTCTCTTTTTACCTATAAGGTTCTTTAAATTATGTTATCCACTTTGGGTCATTAGTATTCGATCTATTCAATTTGTATGGTATATTACGTTCCTGTGCTTTGTTTAGAATATTCTTAAATAAGTTATATATTAAATCCACATCGAAATCCCCTTTTACGTCACCTGTCGCTGGGTTCATGTCTCGCTCCAAGACCGGCCCACACTCCATACCCAAGAGTTTCCTATCTATTTGACCCAAAAAAATTCTTAGGCTATTAAAATCAGCTTTTCGTAAATCTGATTTTCGAAATTTTCGATTGAAAAGATTTCTAATTCCCCAAATTAGAAATCTTTCATATGAAGAAAGATTAACAAAGCTTAAATTGCATTCACTGGAAAGGCGAAGAGTTAGGGGTGACATGATAGTGGTTTACAAGTGGATGAATGGACATAACAAAGGAGATATTAATAGGGTATTAAAAGTATCAACACAAGACAGAACACGAAACAATTGGTATAAATTGGATAAGTTTAGATTTAGGAAAGACTTGGGTAAATACTGGTTCAGTAACAGGGTTGTTGATTTGTGGAACCAATTACCGCGTAACGTGCTGGAGGTGGGGGTCCCTCGATTGTTTCAAGCGCGGGTTGGACAAGTATATGAGTGAGATTGGGTGGTTATAAATAGGAGCTGCCTCGTATGAGCCAATAGGCCTTCTGCAGTTGCCTTTGTTCTTATGTTCTTATGAACGGCCATTTATAAAACCATGTTGCGACTGGTTAGCTTTCCAAAACTCTGGCACTCTGCCTGACTCTATTGATTTATTAAATATGGTTGACATTGGGTCACACAGCTCCTCTTTGCATTCTCTAAGCACCCTGGCAAACACTTCATCCGGCCCTGGGGATTTGTTTGGTTTGAGTTTTACTATTTGTTTAAGAATCAAAGAAAACTGGGAATGCTTCTATGGAAGAAATGAAATGTATGCTCGTGATGGGGTGCATCTATCGGGGGCTGGGGTTGTTGCTGTTGCGAACTCGTTGGAACCAGTGGTTAGAGGTGTTTGTTTGGGTTTAAACTGTTAGTAGATAGTGGTATGGGAATTGATTTGGAGGAAGGAGGTAATAAAAGTATGTGTTCGTGGGAGAAAAGAATTGGCAAAATGATCAGGGAAAGAAAAGGGCCTCAAAAAAACAATTCACTTAGGATATATTACACTAACAGTAGAAGTCTAAGAAATAAAATTAATGAATTAAATGCTCTTGTCTGCACAGAAAAATAGATATTATTGCACTTACCGAAACGTGGATGAACGTAGAAAATAGAGAACTATTAGCTGAATATCAAATAAATGGATTTAAACTATTTCACACAGATAGATATATTAGACGAGGAGGGGGAGTAGCCATATATGTTAGGGAGAATTTGAAATGTAGTCTCAAAGAGGGAATCAAAACTGAGCCCCACACAGAAACTATTTGGATAGAATTAAACGAAAAAGCAAATAATATTATAATAGGAGTTATATATAGGCCACCAAATTTAGACAGAATGGAAGCAAAGCATCTATGGAATGAAATATCTAGATCTAACAGTATTTATGTCATGGGTGACTTTAATTTTAGTGGAATAAACTGGGTGAACAAAACTGGGAATAGTGAAGCAGAAGATTTTCTAGAATTAATTGACGATTGCTTTCTTACGCAACACATTAAGGAACCAACGCGGGAAAATAATATTTTAGATTTAGTGTTAACTAACAGGGAAACACAAATTAATGACATCGAAATAGGGAGTGAGCTAGGGAACAGTGATCACAAAGTAATCAGATTTAGCATAGAATGGAATAGACCTGTAGGAGAAAATTCTGTTAAAGTGCCAGATTTTCGAAAAGTTGATTTTAATAGCCTAAGAAATTTTTTGGGTCAAATAGATTGGAAACTCTTGGGTATGGGGTGTGGGCCGGTCTTAGAGCGAGACATGAACCCAGCGATAGTTGACGTAAAAGGGGATTTCGATGTGGATTTAATAAGAACATAAGAACAAAGGCAACTGCAGAAGGCCTATTGGCCCATACGAGGCAGCTCCTATTTATAACCACCCAATCCCACTCATATACATGTCCATCCCATGCTTGAAACAATCGTGGGACCCCACCTCCACAATGTTATGCGGCAATTGGTTCCACAAATCAACAACCCTGTTACTGAACCAGTATTTACCCAAGTCTTTCCTAAATCTAAACTTATCCAATTTATACCAATTGTTTCGTGTTCTGTCTTGTGTTGATACTTTTAATACCCTATTAATATCCCCTTTGTTATGTCCATTCATCCACTTGTAAACCTCTATCATGTCACCCCTAACTCATCGCCTTTCCAGTGAATGCAACTAAAGCTTTGTTAATCTTTCTTCATATGAAAGATTTCTAATTTGGGGAATTAACTTAGTCATCCTACGCTGGACACGTTCAAGTGAATTTATATCCATTCTATAATATGGCGACCAAAACTGAACTGCAAAATCTAAATGGGGCCTAACTAGAGCAAGATATAGCTTGAGAACCACACCAGGTGTCTTGTTACTAACGCTGCGATTAATAAATCCAAGTGTCCGATTTGCCTTATTACGAACATTTATGCATTGATCCTTTTGTTTTAAATTCTTACTTATCATAACTCCCAGATCCCTTTCACAATCCGACTTCGCAATCTCAGCACCATCTAGCTCGTATCTTGTAACACTATCATCATTACCTAACCTCAGAACTTTACATTTATCAGCATTAAACTGCATCTGCCAATCCTTTGACCATTTCAAAACCCTATCTAGATCAACTTGAAGTGATAGCGAGTCCTCCTCCGAATTAATTTCCCTACCGATTTTCGTATCATCGGCAAATTAGCAAATGTTGCTACTCAAACCTGAATCTAAATCATTTATATATATTATAAACAACAGAGGTCCCAGGACAGAGCCTTGAGGCACTCCACTTACAACATTTTCCCACTCTGACTTGACTCCATTTATACTAACTCTGTTTCCTTTGGTATAGCCATGCCCTAATCCAGTTTAATATAGCACCCCCAATACATGAGCCTCTATCTTTTTAATCAGTCTTTCATGTGGCACTGTAGCAAAAGCTTTGCTAAAGTCAAGGTACACAACATTAGAATCCTTACCACTATCAACTGCCTCAACTATGCTAGAATAAAAAGATAACAAATTTGTTAAACATGAACAGCCATTTATAAAACCATGTTGCGACTCAATTATTAATTTATGTTTTTCAAGATGAAGACGAATTTTATTTGCTATTATAGATTCGAGTAACTTACCCACAATAGACGTTAGGCTAATTGGTCGATAGTTAGACGCAAGTGATCTATCTCCTTTCTTAAAAACTGGTATCACATTAGCAACTTTCCAAAACTCTGGCACTCTGCCTGACTCTATTGATTTATTAAATATGGTTGACAGTGGGTCACAAAGCTCCTCTTTGCATTCTTGAAGCACCCTGGCAAACACTTCATCCGGCCCTGGGGATTTGTTTGGTTTGAGTTTTACTATTTGTTTAAGAACATCCTCCCTGGTAACTGCTAAACTCGTCAACCTGTCCTCGTCCCCACCCACATAGACTTGTTCGGCTGAAGGCATATTGTTAAGTTCCTCTTTAGTAAATACAGATACAAAATATTTATTAAAAATACTACTCATCTCTTCATCACTGTCTGTTATTTGACCTGTCTCAGTTTTTAATGGACCTATCCTTTCCCTAGTCTTAGTATGATATAACTGAAAAAAAACCTTTAAGATTTCTTTGCTTGCCCTGCTATGCGAACTTCATAGTTTCTTTTTGCTTTCCTTATCTCTTTTTTAACATTTCTAACCAGTTGTACGAATTCCTGTTCTAAAGTGACCTCCCAATTTTTAATCCTTTTGTACCAAGCTCTCTTTTTACCTATAAGGTTCTTCAAATTCTTTGTTATCCACTTTGGGTCATTAGTATTCGATCTATTCAATTTGTATGGTATACTACGTTCCTGTGCTTTGTTTAGAATATTCTTAAATAAGTTATATATTGAATTCACATCGAAATCTCCATTTACGTCACCTATGGCTGGGTTCATGTCTCGCTCCAAGACCGGCCCACACCCCATACCCAAGACTTTCCAATCAATTTGACCCAAAGAATTTCTTAGGCTATTAAAATCAGCTTTTCGAAAATCTGGCACTTAAACAGAATTTTCTCCTACAGGTCTATTCCATTCTATGCTCAATCTGATTTCTTTGTGATCACTGTTCCTTAGCTCACTCCCTATTTCGATGTCATTAATTTGTGTTTCCCTGTTAGTTAACACTAAATCTAAAATATTATTTTCCCGTGTTGGTTCCTTAATGTGTTGCGTAAGAAAGCAATCGTCAATTAATTCTAGAAAATCTTCTGCTTCACTATTCCCTGTTTTGTTCAACCAGTTTATTCCACTAAAATTAAAGTCACCCATGACGTAAATACTGTTAAATCTAGATGCTCTAGATATTTCATCCCATAGATGCTTTGCTTCCAATCTGTCTAAATTTGGTGGCCTATATTTAACTCCTATTATAATATTATTTGCTTTTTCGTATAATTCTATCCAAATAGTTTCTGAGTGTGGCTCAGTTTTGATTCCCTCTTTGAGACTACATTTCAAATTGTCCTTAACATATGAACACATGGGAGCTACTCCCCCTCCTCGTCTAATATATCTATCTGTGTGAAATAGTTTAAATCCATTTATTTGATATTCAGCTAATAGTTCTCTATTTTCTACATTCATCCACGTTTCGGTAAGTGCAATAATATCTATTTTTTCTGTGCAGACAAGAGCATTTAATTCGTTAATTTTATTTCTTAGACTTCTACTGTTAGTGTAATATGCCCTAAGTGAATTGTTATTTTGAGGCCCTTCTCTTTCCCTGATCATTTTGCCAATTCCTTTCTCCCACAAACACATACTTTTATTATCTCCTTCCTTCAAATCAATTCCCATACCTCTATCTACTAACAGTTTAAATCCAAACAAACACCTGTAACCACTTCTTCCAACGAGTTCGCAACAGCAACAACCCCAGCTCTCGATAGATGCACCCCATCACGAGCATACATTTCATTTCTTCCATAGAAGTGTTCCCAGTTGTCAATGAAAGATATTGCATTTGATTTGCAATATCTTTCCAGCCGCCAATTGACACCAAGTGCCCTTGACATCCATTCATTTCCCACTCCCTTTCTTGGAAGAATGCCACATATGATCGGGATTCCTCCCTTGCTCCTAACTAATTCAATGGCTGTCCTGAATCTCTGTATTAGTTCCTCACTCCTAACTCGTCCAACATCATTACCCCCTGCACTAACACAAATAATGGGTTTGTTCCCATTTCCTGTCATAATATCATTCATGTTTCCAACAATATCACCAATTCCAGCTCCCGGGTAGCAAACCCTTAATCTGTTCCCCCTATCTCTGGCACAAAACGTTCTGTCTAAATACCTCACCTGGGAATCTCCCACAACCAAAATTCCCTTCGATTCTCCCTTTTCCTTTTGAGCAGTTTGAGGGACCTGCGCTTTAATGCTCCTCGTTACTTTGTCTTTGCCAACTCGTTGAACAACAGGTACAACACAGCACTCGTCCTCTAATACGAGTGCTGTGTTGCACTCATAAATAGTATATAACTTATTTAAGAATATTCTAAACAAAGCATAGGAACTTAGTATACCATACAAATTGAATAGGTCGAATACTAATGACCCAAAGTGGATAACAAATAATTTAAAGAACCTTATAGGTAACAGGAGAGCTTGGTACAAAAGGATTAAGAATGGGGAAGTCAGGTTAGAACAGGAATTCATACAACTGGTTAGAAATGTTAAAAAAGAGATTAGGAAAGTAAAAAGAAACTATGAAGTTCGCATAGCAGAGCAAGCAAAGTCAAATCCTAAAGGGTTTTTTCAGTTATATCGAACTAAGACTACGGAAAGGATAGGTCCATTAAAATCTGAGACAGGTCAAATAACGGATAATGACAAGGAGATGAGTAGTATTTTTAACAAATATTTTATATCTGTATTTACTAAAGAAGAACTTAACAATATGCCTTCAGCCGAACAAGTCTATGTGGGTGGGGATGAGGACAGGTTGACTAGTTTAGCAGTTACCAGGGAGGATGTAATTAAACAAATAGAAAAACTAAAACCAAACAAATCCCCAGGGCCGGATGAAGTGTTTGCCAGGGTGCTTAAAGAATGCAAAGAGGAGCTTTCCGACCCACTGTCTACCATATTTAATAAATCAATAGAGTCAGGCAGAGTGCCAGAGTTATGGAAGGTAGCTAATGTGGTACCAATTTTTAAGAAAGGAGATAGATCACTTGCGTCAAACTATCGGCCAATTAGCCTAACGTCTATTGTGGGAAAGTTACTTGAATCAATAATTGCAGATGCAATTCGTCTCCATCTTGAAAGGCATAAATTAATAAATGAGTCGCAACATGGTTTTACAAATGGCCGTTCATGTTTAACAAATTTGCTAACTTTTTATTCCAGCATAGTTGAGGCAGTTGATAGTGGTAAAGATTGTGATGTTTTGTACCTTGACTTTAGCAAAGCTTTTGATACAGTGCCACATGAAAGACTAATTAAAAAAATAGAAGCTCATGGTATTGGGGGTGCTATATTAACTTGGATTAGGGCATGGCTATTCCAAAGGAAACAGAGTTAGTATAAATGGGGTTAAGTCAGAGTGGGATAATGTTAGTGGAGTACCTCAGGGCTCTGTCCTGGGACCTCTGTTGTTTATAATATATATAAATGATTTAGATTCAGGTTTGAGTAGCAACATTTGCAAATTTGCCGATGATACGAAAATCGGTAGGGAAATTAATTCGGAGGAGGACTCGCTATCACTTCAAGTTGATCTAGATAGGGTATTGAAATGGTCAAAGGATTGGCAAATGCAGTTTAATGCTGATAAATGTAAAGTTCTGAGGCTAGGTAATGATGATAGGGTTAAAAGATACGAGCTAGATGGTGTTGAGATTGCGAAGTCGGATTGCGAAAGGGATCTGGGAGTTATGATTAGTAAGAATTTAAAACAAAAGGATCAATGCATGAATGTTCGTAATAAGGCGAATAGGACACTGAGATTTATTAATCGAAGCGTTAGTAACAAGACACGTGGTGTGGTTCTTAAGCTATATCTTTCACTGGTTAGGCCCCATTTATATTATGCAGTTCAGTTTTGGTCGCCGTATTATAGAATGGATATAAATTCACTTGAACGTGTCCAACGTAGGATGACTAAGTTTATTCCCCAAATTAGAAATCTTTCATATGAAGAAAGATTAACAAAGCTTAAGTTGCATTCACTGGAAAGGCGAAGAGTTAGGGGTGACATGATAGAGGTTTACAAGTGGATGAATGGACATAACAGGGGGGATATTAATAGGGTATTAATAATATCTACACAAGACAGAACACGAAACAATGGGTATAAATTGGATAAGTTTAGATTTAGGACAGACTTGGGTAAATACTGGTTCAGTAACAGGGTTGTTGATTTGTGGAACCAATTACCGCGTAACATTGTGGAGGTGGGGTCCCTCGATTGTTTCAAGCATGGGTTGGACATGTATATGAGTGGGATTGGGTGGTTATAAATAGGAGCTGCCTCATATGGGCCAATAGGCCTTCTGCAGTTGCCTTTGTTCTTATGTAATAGCTAAGGTCAAGGAGTTCCTAAAATAGTGGAAGTTAGGTTAGGCCCAGACCCCAGGAAGACAATTCCCGGAAAATAATACTTGTCCTATGAGTTCGCCGTCAAGAGGGCCAGAATCTCGGCCTTGGTGTAGGTTCCTCGGAACCGAACCTTGATTGGGTGGAACATGGTGATGTTTAACTGGCACCAGGAGTGAAGAAAGTCCCCTTCATCGGGTCAATGCCAATGGAAGAAAGCTTTCTATCTGTATAGTGCTCCGATCGCCAATTCACATCACTGACGAAGGCCTTCCGGCTCTTCCCGGTATAAAACGCCAGGATGGGAGGGGGGCTGACATTTTAAGAGTGAAGAGCTTAGAGAGAAATTTCATATAACTGACCCCCCCCCCCTCCCTATGTCGTTACCTCACTGTACTGTGGTCAGGTGAAGATAGACGAATCACGAGCCTGCCTTCCTCACTAAGTAGGTAGTTACAATTTGTAACTACAATATATAAATAATGGTCTAGTTTGTGCAGGTCAATGTTAACATTAAAAATATTGTGACATTGGTTAATTTGGGCTGACTTGATCAAATTGCGTTCATCAAAACTCCTTCACTTAGCAATATGTTTTGGCTCTCTCCAATTAATATTATGATTATATAAACTGGCATGTATCTTGAGATGATTTCGGGGCTTAGCGTCCTCAACAAGGCCTCATTTTTTGTTTCACATCTCCAGGAAGCAGCCCGTAGCAGCTGTCTAACTCCCAGGTACCTATTTACTGCTAAGTGAACAGATGCATCAGGGTGAAAGAAACTCAGCCCATTTGTTTCCGCTTCCACCGGAGGATCGAACCCGGAACCTCAGGACTGCGAATCCGAAGCGCTGTCCATTCAGCTGTCTGGCTTCCTTACATCCACTTACTCATTAGTCATTTATCAGCTTACAAATTCTTCACATACTGTCAATGTCTCGCTCCATTTTATTATTTTAAGTACATTCACATTTCTTGATCTATATATCTCATAGACTTCACAAGCCACTCATAAAACCTTAAAATTACTATACACTCGCATATTTTCCTCAGATACTATTGCTAACTATAGTCCCTTGCACAAGATGGCAAGAGAGGCAGCCAAATAACAAACACTCATAGCTGATGGAACAAGTTCCAGTTGAGTGAGTAAGGGGGCGTAAGACACCACCCCCGTCGATGACCTATTTGACCAAGTTATGTGGATATAAAAAATTCATGGGGATTAATACATGTAGCTTCTCTTCTCGGGAAGAGAGATGGTATCTCTAAATCATCATCAATCAACATGTGGTCAAAATAATTCTTAGTATACAGCAGAACAACTGCCGGCCAAGCAATATTAATATGAAATATTGTTGCATCTTTGGTGAAGCAACTTTTGCTTTGGTCAGACAACAAAACAGCTTCAAATGTTTGAAGTAATTCCCATTGAGTAAAAAATTCTTTCAAACGTCTACGTGGAAGAAAGGAAGTAGAGCGATAAGGAAATGGCTGAGGAGTCTTGCTGGGGGTCGATGGAGGATATCTTGTGACAAGAGTCTGGATGATGCGGTTGGACACACCAACCACCAAAGAAAACAAATGCATTTGGCAACCATTGGAGTTGAGCACTGGATCAGCCTCGTTGGCACTGATGATGAAAACAGGAAGTGACAAAGCAAAGAGACATACAATAATCTACATTGAAGATTGATACATTGTGATAAGTGCCAGGGGAAGGCCAAAGCCAATGAAGTACGACCAGTTATCCTCGATGAAACATAATCTCTTGTATATTTCCCAACCCATGTTGAATCATCTGTACTCAAAGGCATAGTGCATTAAGCATACACAGGTGAATACCGTTCAGGATCACATTTACACCCACCAGAGGCACCAGCTTCATAAAGCTACCCTGTATGAGAAAAAGACAAAGATGGAGATGAGAATCGGATACAAGTTTACTGATGCAGTTGATCAGGTGGGGACGTCCTTGGCGCTGGTGATATACACTGTCAGCTATGTCTTGAAACCATATGGTGTTAATGATCCTGGAGAGCACGAAGAGTGGCAAGACCCACAATGTGTTGAAGATGGTAGAGAGGATGGGCAGCACCAACGACCACAGTGGCCCCGCTTCCTCATCCAGGAAGAGCCCCAGCACCTGCTTCAGTCCCAGCAACAGCATGTAGTGGAAGAATGCTACACTGAAGCCGAAAACATCACCGTTGAGGATGCAGCACTGCAATGTAAATGAAATGCATTGTAAGCATGTAAATGCAGTGCATTGGACTGTTCGGCCCATTCTAATCGCACAATGTTGATAAGTGTGAACTCAGAGATTTACTAGTTTGTCAAAGCTTCACACTCCCAATCGTTACAAGGGATCGAAAACAAACACACACACACACACACACACGCGCGCGCGCATTTTATCCTTCTTCCCAAAAGATCAGATCAGATTTATCCAGATCTCCCCCCACCCCCCCCCCAAAAAAAGAACTAGGAAACAAAAGGCTGGCATTTTAAAGGGAGAATTAGGAGACGAGTTTTCCTAAGTGAAATATCTTGGGACACATACCTCAGAGCTAAGTCTGAACAAGATATGATGGACTATGTCACCCAAAAGTGTCAGGAGGCAGTAAACAGGTTTATCCCGGCCCAAAAGGAAAAACCCGAGAAGCAAAAGAAGAATCCATAGTATAATAGGGCATGCATGGAAGCTAAGGAACTGAACAAAAGGGTGTGGAGGAACTTCCGGAATAAGAGAACACCAGAAAGCAGAGAGATACCAGAGAACCAGAAATGAGTATGCCAGGGTGAGAAGAGAAGCAGAGAAAAATTATGAAAATGATATAGCAAACAAAGCCAAGACCGAACCAAAGCTATTCTAGTCTCATCAGGAGGAAAACAATAGTGAGAGAACAGAGAACGAAACTAAGAACAGGCGAGGACAGGTATACAGAGAATGACAAAGAGGTGTGTGAAGAACTCAACAAGAGGTTCCAGGTCTTCACAATAGAACAAGGTGAGGTCACTGTGCTAGGAGAGGGGTAAGTAAACCAAGCGGCCTTGGAAGGGTTCGAAATTACGAGATGAAGTCAAGACACCGCTGGGTCTGGACGTTAGAAAGGCTCTTGGTCCAGATGGTATCTCGCCATGGGTACTGAAAAAGTGTGCAGAGGCACTTTGCTTACCACTCTCCATAGTGTATAATAGGTCACTGGAGACGGGAGACCTACCAGAAATATGGAAGACAGCGAATGTGGTCCCAATATACAAAAAAAGGGCCACAGGGAAGAGGCACTGAGCTACAGGCCAGTATCCTTGACTTGTATACTATGCAAGGTGATGAAGATCGTGAGAAAACCTAGTAACAAATCTGGAGGGAAGGGACTTCGTAACAAATCGCCAACATGAGTTCAGGGAGGGTAAATCTTGCCTGACAGCTTAGAATTCTACGATCAAGTGACAAAGATTAAGCAAGTGAAGGCTGGGCGGACTGCATTTTCTTTGATTGTCGGAAAGCCTTTGACACAGTACAACATAAGAGGCTGGTACATAAGCTGGAGAGACAGGCTTGAGTAGCTGGTAAAGTCCTCCAGTGGATAAGGGAGTACCTAAGCAATAGGAAGCAGAGAGTTACGGTGAGGGGTGAGACCTTAGATTGGCGTGAAGTCACCAGTGGAGTCCCACAGGGGCTCTGTACTCGGTCCTATCCTGTTTCTGATTTATGTAAATGATCTCCCGGAGGGTATAGACTCATTTCTCTCAATGTTTGGTGAATATGCCAAAATTATGAGGAGGATTAAGACAGGAGGAGGACTGCTTGAGGATTCAAGAAGACCTAGACAAGCTGAAGGGATGGTCGAACAAATGGTTGTTAGGTAAACCCAAACAAATGTAATGTATTGATGATAGGTGTAGGGAACAGGAGGCCAGATACAAAGTATCATCTGGGATATGAAATCCTTCGAGTCAGAGAAAAAAACTTGGGGGCAGACCTGTTCCCTGCGGCCCATATCAAGAGGATAACATCAGCGGCATATGCCAGGCTGGCCAACATAACAACGGCATTTAGAAACTTGTGTAAGGAATCATTCAGAACTTTGCATACCACACACGTCAGACCAATCCTGGAGTATGCAGCCTCATCATGGAGTCCATATCTAATGAAGGATAAGACTAAACTGGAAAAAGTTCAAAGGTTTGCCACCAGACAAACCCGAGCTGAGGGGTATGATCTACGAGGAGTAGATCATATTTTTTAAAATAGATTTTTGTAGTAGTGTAAACCGGGCCATAGACCGTCCCTTTTGCTTTTTCCCACGGCCGGTCTATTTTCAACTTTTTAGACCGTCCGTTTTGCTTTTTCCCACGGCCGGGCTATTTTCAACTTTTTAGACCGTCCGTTTTGCTTTTTCCCACGGCCGGGCTATTTTCAACTTTTTAGACCGTCCGTTTTGCTTTTTCCCACGGCCGGGCTATTTTCAACTTTTTAGACCGTCCGTTTTGCTTTTTCCCACGGCCGGGCTATTTTCAACTTTTTAGACCGTCCGTTTTGCTTTTTCCCACGGCCGGTCTATTTTCAACGTTTTAGACCGTCCCTTTTGCTTTTTCCCACGGCCGGTCTATGGCGCCGGGCTATTTTCAACTTTTAGACCGTCCGTTTTTTCAGGGGCTGGTCTACGCACCCTGGGTTTTATACAAGTCGCTCTATGGCCCCTGCCATTTTCGCTCAAGGGGATTAAACGGCCGCCTCCAGTCATCCCCAAATTTCGTTAGCTTAGTGACCCTGCACAGGCATGTTAAAGGGGATTAAAAAGCCGGTCAAGGCCCCAGGGTTTTCTCGAATTTTCTTTCATGGCCTGACCCATGCACAGGCATAGCCAATGGTCAATGACGTCATCAACTTACCTGGGGATTAAAAGGCCGGCTCCTGGCCCCATCATATTTCGTTACCTGAGCAACCCTGCACAGGCATCGCTAATGGATAATGACGTCACCCCCGTCTTCATTTTCCCTGTATAAGTCCGTTTTCTGTTACAGTGTAATTATTCCCATTTTCAATATTTATAGCAAAGGGGGATTCAAATGCTGCCTTCTGTCAAGCCTAATGTGCAATGGCGTTAATCATTATAAGCTCGTTTTTCTCAATAAGGTATTGCCGTACTGTTTCCTATTGTCTAAGATCATTTTATAGCTAAGATTACATAATAATAACATAAGAAATGACTTCAAACCCTGTTTACAGAACCAGTATTTACCCAGGTCTTTTTCCTAAATCTTAAACTTATTCCAATTTATGTCCATTGTTTCATGTTCTGTCTAGTGTTGATAATTTTAGTAGTCTATTAATATTCCCCTTTTATCATGTCCATTCATTCACAGCTCTATCATGTCACCTCTATTTCTTTGCCTTTCTAGAGAATGTAATTTAAGCTTTGTCAATCTTTCTTCAGAAATTGCTTATTGAGCATAGGGCAAAATAAAAATGAAAACTTACTATCTTTCATTTGTATGAAAACAGTCCCCTGCCAGGCGTGGTGACTTCAATGCGATTTCAGTACTAATCCAACATTACTGTATAAACTAACAGTCCCCTGCCAGGCATGGTGACTTCAATGCAATTTCAGTAGTAATCCAATATTACTGCATAAACTCATAAATGGATATGCGCATCTCACATTCACTCAAGAACATACCTCCCTTACACCTTGCGGTAGCATATAACAAATCAAAATACTCATTCGGTGTACATATATAGGAATACTACATTCAGTAAAAGCAAGCCTCTCATGTTTCTTAAATAAGGCCTTCTGCAGTTGCCTTCTTTTTCTGACGTCATCATCCCTAATGTTGCGCAAGGCGTCAACGGGCTAAATGCGGATCCCAGGAGGTGCACACATAAGTGTGAACTCTTAATCTGGCTTAATACCTCAACTGTACTCTGTGCTTCATCAAAGTTGATATTCAGCTACAATGGCTCGTATTTTCGCTCATTGCTCATATTTTCTGATATTCATAAACCCAATCAAACCATTCTAACCTAACCTAACTTATTATATATAACAAACAAATGCATTCTACAGACCAGGTATTGTTGTTTTTGTTTGGCGACATCACGAAAAGCGACCTCAGGTATAGGGATAAGATATTGCTGGCCATTGACCAATGCGGCCTTTAGCGTTCTACTGACATATGTATTTAATGTTATTATTCAAAAATGAGTAGACTAGCCATCCCCACCTAACCTAATCAGAGGACTAAGAATATACATTTTAGTCATCCACAACTGTAATCATTATTCAGTGATAAGTTCAAAAGTATAACAGCAGCCCAAATGTCGTACTGCAATTTAAGCAGAATCGTACATCTGGCAGCATAGCAGGTGAGCTGAACATAAGAATAAAGGTAACTGCAGAGGTCCTATTGGCCCATACGAGGCAGCTCCTATATATTTCCACCCAATCTCATTCATGTCCACCCTATGCTTAAAACAACCAAGGGATCCCACTTAAAGCATTTGTTTACAATAATAGTTTTAATAAATAGCTCTTATTCTAGTTTTATACACAACAGCAATTATGAAACCCTATAGCTAGATATTCTACTATAATCCACAAGTAGTTACCACACATCTGGCAGTACAGCGGATTAGTGGCTGTGTTCATAGGCTAGTCAACTGTCCTCACATCCATCAAATAGCTATCCAAATGTCGCACCTCAATTCATCCATCTAGCAACTCAGCTGGATGCTAGCCACTATATTCATAGGCTAATCATTTCTACACCTCAAAAAATCCTAGATTTGTTACGCAAATCAGGTAACTTGTTTCTAAACCAACAGTCGCAAATACAAGCATACATACCTACTCATACTCCACAACCTATACATTCATAGAGAATAGCCTAGTTTTTTGCCACCATTTCCCCATTAATCAGATGCAATTTATGCCATGCACACAGAAAATACAGCATCTACACACCAAATATGCCATTTATTCGCAAAATATATTATTTACACTCAAAATATGCCATCACACAAAAATATGTCATTTATAGACAAAAATATAACATTTACATGCAAAAATATGTCAGTTGGACATGAAAATGTAGCATTTACACAATACTGCATGGACACTCAGAGTATGACATTTACACAAAGTACAGTATTTTGCACAAATATATCAAAATGCTTATGCATTTAGACAATCAAAAATGCGCTTTCACTAAAATTACACAATTTCACAAACATAATTTTCACGAAATACCCATACATTGTCTCATAAACCAAAATACACTTACACCATGAAGATCTATTTTATCAGATTACAGAGCTTACACAAAATACACAATATTCACACACAAATACAGTTGCACCAGTTCCACTTCAACAAATATTAAAAACACAACTTGCATAAATGCACTATTATCACAAAAATTATTATAAAACATGGACAATTATTACACAGTTTGTGTAATTATTTTACATCTTTGCACAATTAATACAAGAAAACTTGCTATATAATTACTCAACTTGCACAATGACAATCAATACACAAAGGTATAAATAAACAATTCGTCCATATGCAATTACACAACATGCGCAATTAATACACAACTTATACAAATATTACACATCTTTCATAATTATTACACAACTTGTACAAATGCATATCTAGCACAAATACGTACAATACACAACTACCCCAAATACGAAAATACACAACTAGCATAAATACACGATTTACACAAATACAATTGCGACATTTACACAACTCGCTCAAAAATATAACCAATACACAACTTACCAAAATATGAACAATACACAACTTACCAAAATATGAACAATACACAACTTACCAAATATGAACAATACATAACTAGCACATATTCATTAAATACACAACTAAGCAATTTCCGCAAATACACATACAAAAACATATACAATTAATACATACAACTTTCACAAAACAATACACAATTTATAGAAATATAATCAATACATAATTGCAATAATCATACAACTTATGCAAAATACATAATCTGCACAATTAATACACAAGTATATTAATTGTGCTATATATGTACAAACACAACCAACTAGGTCAAACAATACACAATTTGCATGATATTTTTCTGGGTATATTTAGGACATTAATTATAATATGTTGAGTTTAACCAACTCCCCAAAAGTCAGAATTTCACATATAAAAATGGTGCATATGACTTCCTATCTCAATATATAACACATTCTTTTTCCATTAAGATATCAACATTATTAGTGCTAAACTATTCATCTAACATATGTCCACTGTTTTAATGTCTAATTAATACCTTCCTTGTTACATCCTCTCCAATCAGACCACCCATATTTATGTATTTATTCAAATCATCTAACAGACTTATTTGTTCTAGCCTTAGTTATGTTAGGGCAGGTGGGGTTAGGTGAAGTCAGTATTTTCTATGATAATTTTAGACAAATTTGCTATATCTTATCAAAATGCATCTTGTTAAAACTTAAATTCATCTAAATCTATAAAAAATATACTTCGCAAATTTGACTAAATTCAACCTAGCTAAACTAAATATGAGCATCCCATATCTTCACATACAAGCCTATGTCGCCTCTGTCCATACATTATATGAGTCTGCCATATAGCTCGAACCCCAAATAGGAAAATTTACACTATTTCATAAACATGCTAGTTCATTACCCTAAGATATTATATATGTCCTTCCCTACACGACCTCACCTAACCTGACCTGGCATAATCAAACCTAGATTTAGTTCAAGTTGGTGAAATTTAAGCTATGCCACTTTAATTCGACATAATTTATGGCAATTTCCACCAAATATACCCAAATGTTGCGTAGCATAGCACTGCCAAAGCCCATTTTCTCCTATTCCATACTACCCTACACAACCTCACCTAACCTGACCTAGCATATCCAAACCTGGATTTGGTTAAAGTTGGCGAAATTTATGCTATGCCACCTAAATATGACCTAATTTAAGGCAATTTCCACCAAATATACCCAAATGTTGTGTATCATAGCATCACCAAAGCCCATTTTTACCTACATTTTCTCCTATTCCATCCTACCCTACACAACCTCACCTAACCTATCATATCCAAACCTGGATTTGGTTAAAGTCTGCGAAATTTAAGCTATCCCACATAAATTCGACCTAATTTAAGGCAATTCCCACCAAATATCCCCAAATGTTGCGTATCATAGCACTGCCAAAGCCCATTTTTACCTACATTTTCTCCTATTCCATCCTACCCTATGCAACCTTACCTAACCTATCCTACCATATCCAAACCTAGATTTGGTTGAAGTCTGCGAAATTTAAGCTATCCCACCTAAATTCTATCTAATTTAAGGCAATTCCCACCAAATATATCCAAATGTTCTGTATCACAGCACTGCCAAAGCCCATTTTTACCTACATTTTCTCCTATTCCATCGTACCCTACGCAACCTTACCTAACCTATCCTAGCATATCCAAACCTAGATTTGGTTAAAGTCGGCGAAGTTTAAGTTATCCCATATAAATTTGACCTAATTTAAGACAATTTCCACCAAATATACCCAAAAATGTTTTGGAACATAGCACGGCCAAAGCTCATTTTAGCTGAGTTTTCACCTATTCCAACCTGCCCTAGACAACCCTACCCATTCTCTCCTGGCATATCCAAAGTCAGATTTGATTATAGATAGCAAAATTTATGCCTTTCCAACCTAAATTTTACCTAATTTAAGCCAATTTCCACCGAATATACCCAAATGTTTTTGTATCTTAGCATGGTCAAAGTTTATTTTAGCTGAGTTTTCACCTATTCCAACCTGCCCTAGACATCCCTACCCGGCCTCTCCTGGCCGGGTAGGAGAAATCTGACAGCCAAAGTCAGATTTGATTATAGTTGGCAAAATTTATGCCTTTCCCACCTAAATTTTACCTAATTTATGCCAATTTCCACCGAATATACCCAAATGTTTTGTATCTTAGCATGGTCAAGAGACACGAGAGTTAAGTATACAACTTTAGAACACTTTCCCACCAGGAGACTCGAACCCTAGCCAGCACAGAAGCCTTCCAGCAACTGGCATAACAGGTACGCCTTAACCCTCTGCACCACCGCTCAGACCCTTAAAAGAGATGGTAATTTCGGAGTATTTAAATCCCCCAAAGATCAACACCTCCCAAGAGCACCAGAGCAAGTGAGAGGTCATTTAGACGTTAATTTCATCAAGTCCCTGTTAATATGGGAAGACACAGTGTCTCTGCTTAAGGCACAACTCTCCTAAACACGAGAGTTAAGTATACAACTTTAGAACACTTTCCCACCAGGAGACTCGAACCCTAGCCAGCACAGAAGCCTTCCAGCAACTGGCATAACAGGTACGCCTTAACCCTCTGCACCACCGCTCAGACCCTTAAAAGAGATGGTAATTTCGGAGTATTTAAATCCCCCAAAGATCAACACCTCCCAAGAGCACCAGAGCAAGTGAGGGGTCATTTAGACGTTAATTTCATCAAGTCCCTGTTAATATGGGAAGACACAGTGTCTCTGCTTAAGGCACAACTCTCCTAAACACGAGAGAGTTTATATATATATATATATATATATATATATATATATATATATATATATATATATATATATATATATATATATATATATATATATATATATATATATATATATATATATATATATGCATATATATATATATTACTGCATATATATATATATATATATATATATATATATATATATATATATATATATATATATATATATATATATATATATATATATATATATATATATATATATATATATATATATATATTACTGCATATATATATATATATATATATATATATATATATATATATATATATATATATATATATATATATATATATATATATGTATATATATATATATATATATATATATACATATATATATATATATATATATATATATATATATATATATATATATGTATCTATATATATATATATATATATATATATATATATATATATATATATATATATATCTGCATATATATATATATATATATATATATGCAGTAATATTGGATTACTACTGAAAATCGCACTGAAGTCACCATGCCTGGCAGGAGACTGATAGTTTATACAGTAATATTGGATTAGTACTGAAATCGCATTGAAGTCACCACGCCTGGCAGGGGACTGTTTTCATACAAATGAAAGATAGTAAGTTTTCATTTTTATTTTGCCCTATGCTCAATAAGCAATTTCTGAAGAAAGATTGACAATGCTTAAATTACATTCTCTAGAAAGGCAAAGAAATAGAGGTGACATGATAGAGCTGTGAATGAATGGACATGATAAAGGGGGAATATTAATAGACTATTAAAATTATCAACACTAGACAGAACATGAAACAATGGACATAAATTGGAATAAGTTTTAGATTTAGATTTAGGAAAAAGACCTGGGTAAATACTGGTTCTGTAAACAGGGTTTGAACTCATTTCTTATGTTATTATGTAATCTTAGCTATAAAATGATCTTAGACAATGGGAAACCGTACGGCAATACCTTATTGAGAAAAACGAGCTTATAATGATTAACACCATTGCACATTAGGCTTGACAGAAGGCAGCATTTGTATCCCCCTTTGCTATAAACATTAAAAATGGGAATAAACATACTATAACAGAAAACGGACTTATTCAGGGAAGAAGAATACGGGGTGACTATTAGCAATGCCTGTGCGAAATATGATGGGGCCGGCCTTTTAATCCCCAGGTAAGTTGATGACGTCATTGACCATTAGCAATGCCCGTGCATGGCTCACCGGGCTAACGAAAAAACATGGGGCCATAACGTGTCCCTTAAATCTCACCGGGGTAACGAAAAAACATGGGGCCATAACGTGTCCCTTAAATCTCACCGGGGTAACGAAAAAACATGGGGCCATAACGTGTCCCTTAGGAAAAGCAAAACGGACACGTTATGGCCTGGTTTACACTACTGGTGAGTGGTGACGCCTGGGTGGTGTTTGGCCGAGCTGGGTGATTGGTGACGCCTGGGTCGGTGATTGGCCGGGCTGGGTGATTGGTGACGCCTGGGTGGTGTTTGGCCGGGCTGGGTGAGTGGTGACGCCTGGGTCTGAGATTTGCTACTACCGCGGGAGTTACTCGTCAAGTAGTTAAGGTGTGTGGAGGCACTACTCGAGATGCCTCTTGTAGGGAGGTCTGGGGAAGGCTTCAGCCTGGATATTGAATGCCTTGGTCGACTTTGAGGTAGCGGTACCAGCCCAATCCTTTATTTTATATAAAAATTTAACCAGTGCCTCAAAAAAATATTCAAAATCTACCCTATCTATAGAATTTAAAATCTGCAGATTGTATCGAAATAATCGGCATAATTCAAATGCTGAATCCAGTTATCTGACACCCGACTGTAATGCTGTTTATAGTCCAGCAATCTTCCCAATACACCTGGAAGAAAAATTCAATACTCAGAATTGATATAACTAAATTCAATATTGCAACCACTATCACAAAATCTGGCCAACAAATATCATTGGTCATCGGCGTCCATCAACGTGTTTCGTCATGAACGCGTAACACAAGAATTCCAATACATGCTGAAATCTCACTGCTTCAGGAGAAGAACACTGAACTCTTCAAGTTCATTCATGTGTTCCAGTCACCATCTGTGGTCACTTTTTGCCACATGTCACTTAATTATCAAACCTAACATTCAAAATCAATGTCCAAAATGACATTCTGACAATCTTACAAATGTGTTTATTATCAATACTACTTTTAATATCACAGTTCTCAAATGAGTACGCAGCAACAAAATGTGTACATACTTCCAGCTAAGAGTATAAAGTTAATGTTGTCAACCCCTCTTGCACCAATGAATGCGGAGCAAGAAAATGACAATTATCATTTTCCAGAGCCTACGTCCTAGACACATTGCAATAACTCTCATACTAGAGAGCTCTATCTCGAGAACGGGTCCATGTGAAAAAATTGTACATTTCCATTTTAATAGAATTTCACTACTATATTTCTAGTTTTCAACATTTAGGTTTTCCAAAATTACATTCCTAGGTATTCAGAGATCTTAATTTTTTCAGAAATTGAATACAATAACAAAATAGAGCAAACATAACATTTTAACATTATTACACAACAAATGTTAAAAAAAAAATCTGTTAGACCAGTGACGTGTAGTTGATTGTAGTTTCGACGACCACAAATTTTAGAATGTGGAGAATCCTCGTCCTCTTGTACACCATTCCGGTTTCTGCTGAAGAATGATAGAACTATCCGACCAGATAGCACGACCGACAGGTGAGTCTGTGGCTGGCTGCAGCCTGCTGGGTGAACCTTGCTAAAGAGACACGGCTCAATTTTCAACTCGAGGTCACAAAACAGTAATGATGGATGAGACTGAAACAACAGGTGACCACAGTAGAACAGGACGTAGATGTACAACGGTCTCTCCCTCTCTCTCGGGACGGAAGCGGCTTCAGTGTCGTTGAGTTTATTGGAATAAGTGCACCTTAATCAAGCACCACAATTAGATGGTGAGGAATTATTACTTGACATCTTCCAGGCACCTGTAGGGTATTTCCTGGTAGGATGTGACATCCCACGGACACTTTAATGAATTTTACAAAATGTGGTGGGCAACTTTTGCTTGGTCAGTGCATACATCCCACATGACCTCTTATTAGTGTCTGGAAGAGACATGAAAAGTAATTTTGGGTAATTTACGCTATACTTCTGCTTCCTTTTAATTAAAGCCACTAATGGAGGATGGTCGACCATTTCAACATAAAAAATCTTTCCCAGCTACAATCTGCAGTTCCTCGCAACTTTTGTGCAGACTAGGAGTAATCAAATCTTTTCAAGAAATCCATACCGATTAAAATGTCTCTAGAAAACTTACTTATGTCAAAGTTATCTTGTCCCAAGATGTCTATCTTTTGCCCATTAAATTTTTGCCCAGTCAAATTATTTCCACAACTCCTAAGGTAAAATGTCTCAACTTGTTGAAGGCTGAATTTTTCGTGAAATTTCCTTTACTGCCAGTGTTCACAAATGCCGTCCATTTCGCACCTTCCCCCTTCGCTTCAAAAGTAGATCTACTGTTATGGGGGGTCTCATGGCTGCTCTGTGAGGGGTAATTAATAATTAATAATAAAGGGGAATATATTAATCGAACCTACATCCAAGAGTATCCCAGACGTAGGGATCTGAGTGTCTATCACTCTAGCAGTTCCCACCTACCACTCTTGTGGTGTCTACCACCCTTCTCTAAGGAACAGAGAAGTATGCCTCCGCAGACAGAGACATGCAACACACATAATGGGAAAATAAAACTAAGTAAGAAGTATTTGAAGGTCGGTTTCTTGGACAAATCAAGACAACATGAGATATATATTTTTGTACAAATTATAAAAGATTATTTTCATCCAAAGCAATCAAACAACTTGTTTATTATTATAAAATTTGATTGAGAAACATTTAACTGGTTTGGCTCACATTCTCTACTGATTCACGACAACTAGATTCAAAGTTTAAATTGGATTTGTCCTTACACTCATAATTTTTAGGATTTTTTTTGGAGGATATGAGGCTTTTTGTGAGGTGCCTCTCACATGTGTGTAACTTTTACTGGTTTGCCAGTTTGACCTCTCTCAAACTGCACTGCCATATCCGCTGCATTTTTGGTCTTATATTCTATTAATGCTGTTCCTTTTCTATTTTTCTGCACCATAACCAGAGCATTGATGTCTCCCCACTTATAGAAGAGTTGGTTAATTTCCTGCTGGGAATACCCTGGCCAATCGTCTGTTGACATCCACTTAACTTTAACTTTGTGACCCCGTGTGTCCATAGCTGGAGGTTCACTGCTTTTGGAGACTTTAGATGAACTCCGAAAAAGCTCTGCCCCTACCTCCCTATTTACTCGATCCAGTTCCTCCAAAATAAGTTGCTCGCCCTCCTTGTCCAATCTTTTCAATTCACGTCGAAACTGTTCTTCTTCTGACATATCTTGCTGTTCCCTACTGCGTTGAACACGTCGTTCCCGTTCCTCCAAATCTGACCTTAGTTTCTGTGATCTGGTAACATGTTCACGGGCTCTGGCAGCTGCTGCTTTACGACTCTTGAGGGTCTTGTCATATGCTTTACGTGTTCCTGGATCTAACAAAATCTCAAGAATTTTCTTAAGTTTGTCAAATTCATCAGTAGCGAATGGGTTATCTGGATTCTTATCCGGATGACATTTAAGAGCTCTTTGTCTGTACGATTTCTTAATATCCTTTTCCTCGGCATCAATAGTTATCCCCAGAATTTGATAGAAGTCCAGTTTCGATAGTTTCGTATTATGTTCCTGCGACATAACGTCCTCAATGCGTCACTACCACTTTCACAAGAGCTAATATTTTCGACAGCTGCTTCTTATGTTTTATTACGCGTTTCTGGAGCGAATGATCTCTGTCCTCAGCTTGCTGTCAACAGTCATATGTAAAGACGTCAAATGTTAGTTAATTTATATCCTACGTACATCTCACTGGGAGGAGACATGTAGCATCTCTCTCAATGTAAAAACATAGTCCTGGAACCTCTGTTAATCATAATATATATAAATTATTTAGATTCAGGTTTGAACATAAGAATAAAGCTCTGGTTAGCCCCATTTAGATTATGCAGTTCAGTTTTGGTCGCCGTACTATAGAATGGATATAATTTCACTTGAACGTGTCCAACGTAGGATGACTAACTTAATTAAGAACATAAGAACAAAGGTAACTGCAGAAGGCCTATTGGCCCATACGAGGCAGCTCCTATTCTATAACCACCTAATCCCACTCATATACTTGTCCAACCCGCGCTTGAAACAATCGAGGGACACCACCTCCACCACGTTACGCGACAATTGGTTCCACGAATCAACAACCCTGTTTGTTGTATTTACCCAAGTCTTTCCTAAATCTAAACTTATCCAATTTATACCCATTGTTTCGTGTTCTGTCTTGTGTTGATATTTTTAATACCCTATTAATATCCCCCCTGTTATGTCCATTCATCCACTTGTAAACCTCTATCATGTCACCCCTAACTCTTCGCCTTTCCAGTGAATGCAACTTAAGCTTTGTTAATCTTTCTTCATATGAAAGATTTCTAATTTGGGGAATTAACTTAGTCATCCTACGTTGGACACGTTCAAGTGAATTTATATCCATTCTATAATACGGCGACCAAAACTGAACTGCATAATATAAATGGATAAATGGGGCCTAACCAGTGCAAGATATAGCTTAAGAACCACACCAGGTGTCTTGTTACTAACGCTTCGATTAATAAATCCCAGTGTCCTATTCGCCTTATTACGAACATTTATGCATTGATCCTTTTGTTTTAAATTCTTACTAATCATAACTCCCAGATCCCTTTCGCAATCCGACTTCGAACATAAGAACATAAGAACAAAGGTAACTGCAGAAGGCCTATTGGCCCATACGAGGCAGCTCCTATTCTATAACCACCCAATCCCACTCATATACTTGTCCAACCCGTGCTTGAAACAATCGAGGGACCCCACCTCCACAATGTTACGCGGCAATTGGTTCCACAAATCAACAACCCTGTTACTGAACCAGTATTTACCCAAGTCTTTCCTAAATCTAAACTTATCCAATTTATATCCATTGTTTCGTGTTCTGTCCTGTGTTGATACTTTTAATACCCTATTAATATCCCCCCGGTTATGTCCATTCATCCACTTGTAAACCTCTATCATGTCACCCCTAACTCTTCGCCTTTCCAGTGAATGCAACTTAAGCTTTGTTAATCTTTCTTCATATGAAAGATTTCTAATTTGGGGAATTAACTTAGTCATCCTACGCTGGACACGTTCAAGTGAATTTATATCCATTCTATAATATGGCGACCAAAACTGAACTGCATAATCTAAATGGGGCCTAACTAGAGCAAGATATAGCTTGAGAACCACACCAGGTGTCTTGTTACTAACGCTGCGATTAATAAATCCAAGTGTCCGATTTGCCTTATTACGAACATTTATGCATTGATCCTTTTGTTTTAAATTCTTACTAATCATAACTCCCAGATCCCTTTCGCAATCCGACTTCGCAATCACAACACCATCTAGCTCGTATCTTGTAACTCTATCATCATTACCTAACCTCAGAACTTTACATTTATCAGCATTAAACTGCATCTGCCAATCCTTTGACCATTTCAAAACCCTATCTAGATCAACTTGAAGTGATAGTGAGTCCTCCTCCGAATTAATTTCCCTACCGATTTTCGTATCATCGGCAAATTTGCAAATGTTGCTACTCAAACCTGAATCTAAATCATTTATATATATTATAAACAACAGAGGTCCCAGGACAGAGCCTTGAGGCACTCCACTTACAACATTTTCCCACTCTGACTTGATTCCATTTATACTAACTCTCTGTTTCCTTTGGTATAGCCATGCCCTAATCCAGCTTAATATAGCACCCCCAATACCATGAGACTCTATTTTTTTAATCAGTCTTTCATGTGGCACTGTATCAAAAGCTTTGCTAAAGTCAAGGTATACAACATCGCAATCCTTACCACTATCAACTGCCTCAACAATGCTAGAATAAAAAGATAACAAATTTGTTAAACATGAACGGCCATTTATAAAACCATGTTGCGACTCAATTATTAATTTATGTTTTTCAAGATGAAGACGAATTTTATTTGCTATTATAGATTCGAGTAACTTTCCCACAATAGACGTTAGGCTAATTGGTCGATAGTTAGACGCAAGTGATCTATCTCCTTTCTTAAAAACTGGTATCACATTAGCAACTTTCCAAAACTCTGGCACTCTGCCTGACTCTATTGATTTATTAAATATGGTTGACAGTGGGTCACAAAGCTCCTCTTTGCATTCTTTAAGCACCCTAGCAAACACTTCATCCGGCCCTGGGGATTTGTTTGGTTTGAGTTTTACTATTTGTTTAAGAACATCCTCCCTGGTAACTGCTAAACTCGTCAACCTGTCCTCGTCCCCACCCACATAGACTTGTTCGGCTGAAGGCATATTGTTAAGTTCCTCTTTAGTAAATACAGATACAAAATATTTATTAAAAATACTACTCATCTCTTCATCACTATCTGTTATTTGACCTGTCTCAGTTTTTAATGGACCTATCCTTTCCCTAGTCTTAGTACGATATAACTGAAAAAACCCTTTAGGATTTGTCTTTGCTTGCCCTGCTATGCGAACTTCATAGTTTCTTTTTGCTTTCCTTATCTCTTTTTTAACGTTTCTAACCAGTTGTACGAATTCCTGTTCTAAAGTGACCTCCCCATTTTTAATCCTTTTGTACCAAGCTCTCTTTTTACCTATAAGGTTCTTCAAATTCTTTGTTATCCACTTTGGGTCATTAGTATACGATCTTTTCAATTTGTATGGTATACTACGTTCCTGTGCTTTGTTTAGAATATTCTTAAATAAGTTATATATTGAATCCACATCGAAATCCCCATTTAAGTCACCTATCGCTGGGTTCATGTCTCGCTCCAAGACCGGCCCACACCCCATACCCAAGCCTTTCCAATCAATTAGACCCAAAAAATTTCTTAGGCTATTAAAATCAGCTTTTCGAAAATCTGGCACTTTAACAGAATTTTCTCCTACTGGTCTATTCCATTCTATGCTAAATCTGATTTCTTTGTGATCACTGCTCCCTAGCTCACTCCCTATTTCGATGTCATTAATTTGCGTTTCCCTGTTAGTTAACACTAAATCTAAAATATTATTTTCCCGTGTTGGTTCCTTAATGTGTTGCGTAAGAAAGCAATCGTCAATTAATTCTAGAAAATCTTCTGCTTCACTATTCCCTGTTTTGTTCAACCAGTTTATTCCGCTAAAATTAAAGTCACCCATGACATAAATACTGTTAGATCTAGATGCTCTAGATATTTCATCCCATAGATGCTTTGCTTCCATTCTGTCTAAATTTGGTGGCCTATATATTACTCCTATTATAATATTATTAGCTTTTTCGTTTAATTCAATCCAAATAGTTTCTGTGTGTGGCTCTGTTTTGATTCCCTCTTTGAGACTACATTTCAAATTGTCCCTAACATATATGGCTACTCCACCTCCTCGTCTAATATATCTATCTGTGTGAAATAGTTTAAATCCATATATTTGATATTCAGCTAATAGTTCTCTATTTTCTACATTCATCCACGTTTCGGTAAGTGCAATAATATCTATTTTTTCTGTGCAGACAAGAGCATTTAATTCGTTAATTTTATTTCTTAGACTTCTACTGTTAGTGTAATATACCCTAAGTGAATTGTTATTTTGCGGACCTTCTCTTTCCCTGATCGTTTTGCCAATTCCTTTCTCCCACAAACACATACTTTTATTACCTCCTTCCTCCAAATCAATTCCCATACCTCTATCTACTAACAGTTTAAACCCAAACAAACACCTCTAACCACTTCTTCTAGCGAGTTCGCAACAGCAACAACCCCAGCTCTCGATAGATGCACCCCATCACGAGCATACATTTCATTTCTTCCATAGAAGTGTTCCCAGTTGTCTATGAAAGATATTGCATTTGATTTGCAATATCTTTCCAGCCGGCAATTGACACCAAGTGCCCTCGATATCCATTCATTTCCCACTCCCTTTCTTGGAAGAATGCCACATATGATCGGGATTCCTCCCTTGCTCCTAACTAACTCTATGGCTGTTTTATACCTCTGAATCAGTTCCTCACTCCTGACTCGACCAACATCATTTCCTCCCACGCTAATGCAAATAATGGGATTGTTCCCATTACCAGCCATAATATCATTCATGTTGTTTATAATATCACCAATGCCAGCTCCGGGATAGCAAACCCTTAACCTGTTCCCCCTATCTCTAGCACAAAACGTTCTATCCAAATACCTTATCTGGGAATCTCCCACAACTAATGTTTGCTTAGGTACTTCCTTTACTTTCTGAGGGGCCTGCGCTTCCTTTCTCTTCGTTGCTTTCCCTTTTGCGCGATCCACAGTCTCTCCACAGCACTCGTCCTCCAAAACGTCAAATGAATTTGAAGTTGCTATGGCGTTTGAAGGCGGCTTTATCAAAGTCTTCTTAAGGCCCCTGTCTTTCGCAACTCTCCAAGACGAGAGTTGCAATCTCAACACCATCTAGCTCGTATCTTGTAACTCTATCATCATTACCTAGCCTCAGAACTTTACATTTATCAGCATTAAACTGCATTTGCCAATCATTTGACCATTTCAAAACCCTATCTAGATCAACTTGAAGTGATAGTGAGTCCTCCTCCGAATTAATTTCCCTACCGATTTTCGTATCATCGGCAAATTTGTAAATGTTGCTACTCAAACCTGAATTTAAATCATTTATATATATTATAAACAACAGAGGTCCCAGGACAGAGCCCTGAGGTACTCCACTAACAACATTATCCCACTCTGACTTAACCCCATTTATACTAACTCTGTTTCCTTTGGAATAGCCATGCCCTAATCCAAGTTAATATAGCACCCCCCAGTACCATGAGCTTCTATTTTTTTAATTAGTCTTTCATGTGGCACTGTATCAAAAGCTTTGCTAAAGTCAAGGTACACAACATCACAATCCTTACCACTATCAACTGCCTCAACTATGCTGGAATAAAAAGTTAGCAAATTTGTTAAACATGAACGGCCATTTGTAAAACCATGTTGCGACTCATTTATTAATTTGTTTTTCAAGATGGAGACGAATTGTATTTGCAATTATTGATTCAAGTGACTTTCCCACAATAGACGTTAGGCTAATAGGCCGATAGTTTGACGCAAGTGATCTATCTCCTTTCTTAAAAATTGGTACCACATTAGCTACCTTCCATGACTCTGGCATTCTGCCTGACTCTATTGATTTATTAAATATGGTAGACAGTGGGTCGGAAAGCTCCTCTTTGCATTCTTTAAGCACCCTGGCAAACACTTCATCCGGCCCTGGGGATTTGTTTGGTTTTAGTTTTTCTAATTGTTTAATTACATCCTCCCTGGTAACTACTAAACTAGTCAACCTGTCCTCATCCACACCCACATAGACTTGTTCGGCTGAAGGCATATTGTTAAGTTCTTCTTTAGTAAATACAGATATAAAATATTTGTTAAAAATACTACTCATCTCCTTGTCATTATCCGTTATTTGACCTGTCTCAGATTTTAATGGACCTATCCTTTCCGTAGTCTTAGTTCGATATAACTGAAAAAACCCTTTAGGATTTGACTTTGCTTGCTCTGCTATGCGAACTTCATAGTTTCTTTTTGCTTTCCTAATCTCTTTTTTAACATTTCTAACCAGTTGTATTAATTCCTGTTCTAACCTTACTTCCCCATTCTTAATCCTTTTGTACCAATTTCTCTTTTTACCTATAAGGTTCTTTAAATTATGTTATCCACTTTGGGTCATTAGTATTCGATCTATTCAATTTGTATGGTATATTACGTTCCTGTGCTTTGTTTAGAATATTCTTAAATAAGTTATATATTAAATCCACATCGAAATCCCCTTTTACGTCACCTGTCGCTGGGTTCATGTCTCGCTCCAAGACCGGCCCACACTCCATACCCAAGAGTTTCCTATCTATTTGACCCAAAAAAATTCTTAGGCTATTAAAATCAGCTTTTCGTAAATCTGATTTTCGAAATTTTCGATTGAAAAGATTTCTAATTCCCCAAATTAGAAATCTTTCATATGAAGAAAGATTAACAAAGCTTAAATTGCATTCACTGGAAAGGCGAAGAGTTAGGGGTGACATGATAGTGGTTTACAAGTGGATGAATGGACATAACAAAGGAGATATTAATAGGGTATTAAAAGTATCAACACAAGACAGAACACGAAACAATTGGTATAAATTGGATAAGTTTAGATTTAGGAAAGACTTGGGTAAATACTGGTTCAGTAACAGGGTTGTTGATTTGTGGAACCAATTACCGCGTAACGTGCTGGAGGTGGGGGTCCCTCGATTGTTTCAAGCGCGGGTTGGACAAGTATATGAGTGAGATTGGGTGGTTATAAATAGGAGCTGCCTCGTATGAGCCAATAGGCCTTCTGCAGTTGCCTTTGTTCTTATGTTCTTATGAACGGCCATTTATAAAACCATGTTGCGACTGGTTAGCTTTCCAAAACTCTGGCACTCTGCCTGACTCTATTGATTTATTAAATATGGTTGACATTGGGTCACACAGCTCCTCTTTGCATTCTCTAAGCACCCTGGCAAACACTTCATCCGGCCCTGGGGATTTGTTTGGTTTGAGTTTTACTATTTGTTTAAGAATCAAAGAAAACTGGGAATGCTTCTATGGAAGAAATGAAATGTATGCTCGTGATGGGGTGCATCTATCGGGGGCTGGGGTTGTTGCTGTTGCGAACTCGTTGGAACCAGTGGTTAGAGGTGTTTGTTTGGGTTTAAACTGTTAGTAGATAGTGGTATGGGAATTGATTTGGAGGAAGGAGGTAATAAAAGTATGTGTTCGTGGGAGAAAAGAATTGGCAAAATGATCAGGGAAAGAAAAGGGCCTCAAAAAAACAATTCACTTAGGATATATTACACTAACAGTAGAAGTCTAAGAAATAAAATTAATGAATTAAATGCTCTTGTCTGCACAGAAAAATAGATATTATTGCACTTACCGAAACGTGGATGAACGTAGAAAATAGAGAACTATTAGCTGAATATCAAATAAATGGATTTAAACTATTTCACACAGATAGATATATTAGACGAGGAGGGGGAGTAGCCATATATGTTAGGGAGAATTTGAAATGTAGTCTCAAAGAGGGAATCAAAACTGAGCCCCACACAGAAACTATTTGGATAGAATTAAACGAAAAAGCAAATAATATTATAATAGGAGTTATATATAGGCCACCAAATTTAGACAGAATGGAAGCAAAGCATCTATGGAATGAAATATCTAGATCTAACAGTATTTATGTCATGGGTGACTTTAATTTTAGTGGAATAAACTGGGTGAACAAAACTGGGAATAGTGAAGCAGAAGATTTTCTAGAATTAATTGACGATTGCTTTCTTACGCAACACATTAAGGAACCAACGCGGGAAAATAATATTTTAGATTTAGTGTTAACTAACAGGGAAACACAAATTAATGACATCGAAATAGGGAGTGAGCTAGGGAACAGTGATCACAAAGTAATCAGATTTAGCATAGAATGGAATAGACCTGTAGGAGAAAATTCTGTTAAAGTGCCAGATTTTCGAAAAGTTGATTTTAATAGCCTAAGAAATTTTTTGGGTCAAATAGATTGGAAACTCTTGGGTATGGGGTGTGGGCCGGTCTTAGAGCGAGACATGAACCCAGCGATAGTTGACGTAAAAGGGGATTTCGATGTGGATTTAATAAGAACATAAGAACAAAGGCAACTGCAGAAGGCCTATTGGCCCATACGAGGCAGCTCCTATTTATAACCACCCAATCCCACTCATATACATGTCCATCCCATGCTTGAAACAATCGTGGGACCCCACCTCCACAATGTTATGCGGCAATTGGTTCCACAAATCAACAACCCTGTTACTGAACCAGTATTTACCCAAGTCTTTCCTAAATCTAAACTTATCCAATTTATACCAATTGTTTCGTGTTCTGTCTTGTGTTGATACTTTTAATACCCTATTAATATCCCCTTTGTTATGTCCATTCATCCACTTGTAAACCTCTATCATGTCACCCCTAACTCATCGCCTTTCCAGTGAATGCAACTAAAGCTTTGTTAATCTTTCTTCATATGAAAGATTTCTAATTTGGGGAATTAACTTAGTCATCCTACGCTGGACACGTTCAAGTGAATTTATATCCATTCTATAATATGGCGACCAAAACTGAACTGCAAAATCTAAATGGGGCCTAACTAGAGCAAGATATAGCTTGAGAACCACACCAGGTGTCTTGTTACTAACGCTGCGATTAATAAATCCAAGTGTCCGATTTGCCTTATTACGAACATTTATGCATTGATCCTTTTGTTTTAAATTCTTACTTATCATAACTCCCAGATCCCTTTCACAATCCGACTTCGCAATCTCAGCACCATCTAGCTCGTATCTTGTAACACTATCATCATTACCTAACCTCAGAACTTTACATTTATCAGCATTAAACTGCATCTGCCAATCCTTTGACCATTTCAAAACCCTATCTAGATCAACTTGAAGTGATAGCGAGTCCTCCTCCGAATTAATTTCCCTACCGATTTTCGTATCATCGGCAAATTAGCAAATGTTGCTACTCAAACCTGAATCTAAATCATTTATATATATTATAAACAACAGAGGTCCCAGGACAGAGCCTTGAGGCACTCCACTTACAAGATTTTCCCACTCTGACTTGACTCCATTTATACTAACTCTGTTTCCTTTGGTATAGCCATGCCCTAATCCAGTTTAATATAGCACCCCCAATACATGAGCCTCTATCTTTTTAATCAGTCTTTCATGTGGCACTGTAGCAAAAGCTTTGCTAAAGTCAAGGTACACAACATTAGAATCCTTACCACTATCAACTGCCTCAACTATGCTAGAATAAAAAGATAACAAATTTGTTAAACATGAACAGCCATTTATAAAACCATGTTGCGACTCAATTATTAATTTATGTTTTTCAAGATGAAGACGAATTTTATTTGCTATTATAGATTCGAGTAACTTACCCACAATAGACGTTAGGCTAATTGGTCGATAGTTAGACGCAAGTGATCTATCTCCTTTCTTAAAAACTGGTATCACATTAGCAACTTTCCAAAACTCTGGCACTCTGCCTGACTCTATTGATTTATTAAATATGGTTGACAGTGGGTCACAAAGCTCCTCTTTGCATTCTTGAAGCACCCTGGCAAACACTTCATCCGGCCCTGGGGATTTGTTTGGTTTGAGTTTTACTATTTGTTTAAGAACATCCTCCCTGGTAACTGCTAAACTCGTCAACCTGTCCTCGTCCCCACCCACATAGACTTGTTCGGCTGAAGGCATATTGTTAAGTTCCTCTTTAGTAAATACAGATACAAAATATTTATTAAAAATACTACTCATCTCTTCATCACTGTCTGTTATTTGACCTGTCTCAGTTTTTAATGGACCTATCCTTTCCCTAGTCTTAGTATGATATAACTGAAAAAAAACCTTTAAGATTTCTTTGCTTGCCCTGCTATGCGAACTTCATAGTTTCTTTTTGCTTTCCTTATCTCTTTTTTAACATTTCTAACCAGTTGTACGAATTCCTGTTCTAAAGTGACCTCCCAATTTTTAATCCTTTTGTACCAAGCTCTCTTTTTACCTATAAGGTTCTTCAAATTCTTTGTTATCCACTTTGGGTCATTAGTATTCGATCTATTCAATTTGTATGGTATACTACGTTCCTGTGCTTTGTTTAGAATATTCTTAAATAAGTTATATATTGAATTCACATCGAAATCTCCATTTACGTCACCTATGGCTGGGTTCATGTCTCGCTCCAAGACCGGCCCACACCCCATACCCAAGACTTTCCAATCAATTTGACCCAAAGAATTTCTTAGGCTATTAAAATCAGCTTTTCGAAAATCTGGCACTTAAACAGAATTTTCTCCTACAGGTCTATTCCATTCTATGCTCAATCTGATTTCTTTGTGATCACTGTTCCTTAGCTCACTCCCTATTTCGATGTCATTAATTTGTGTTTCCCTGTTAGTTAACACTAAATCTAAAATATTATTTTCCCGTGTTGGTTCCTTAATGTGTTGCGTAAGAAAGCAATCGTCAATTAATTCTAGAAAATCTTCTGCTTCACTATTCCCTGTTTTGTTCAACCAGTTTATTCCACTAAAATTAAAGTCACCCATGACGTAAATACTGTTAAATCTAGATGCTCTAGATATTTCATCCCATAGATGCTTTGCTTCCAATCTGTCTAAATTTGGTGGCCTATATTTAACTCCTATTATAATATTATTTGCTTTTTCGTATAATTCTATCCAAATAGTTTCTGAGTGTGGCTCAGTTTTGATTCCCTCTTTGAGACTACATTTCAAATTGTCCTTAACATATGAACACATGGGAGCTACTCCCCCTCCTCGTCTAATATATCTATCTGTGTGAAATAGTTTAAATCCATTTATTTGATATTCAGCTAATAGTTCTCTATTTTCTACATTCATCCACGTTTCGGTAAGTGCAATAATATCTATTTTTTCTGTGCAGACAAGAGCATTTAATTCGTTAATTTTATTTCTTAGACTTCTACTGTTAGTGTAATATGCCCTAAGTGAATTGTTATTTTGAGGCCCTTCTCTTTCCCTGATCATTTTGCCAATTCCTTTCTCCCACAAACACATACTTTTATTATCTCCTTCCTTCAAATCAATTCCCATACCTCTATCTACTAACAGTTTAAATCCAAACAAACACCTGTAACCACTTCTTCCAACGAGTTCGCAACAGCAACAACCCCAGCTCTCGATAGATGCACCCCATCACGAGCATACATTTCATTTCTTCCATAGAAGTGTTCCCAGTTGTCAATGAAAGATATTGCATTTGATTTGCAATATCTTTCCAGCCGCCAATTGACACCAAGTGCCCTTGACATCCATTCATTTCCCACTCCCTTTCTTGGAAGAATGCCACATATGATCGGGATTCCTCCCTTGCTCCTAACTAATTCAATGGCTGTCCTGAATCTCTGTATTAGTTCCTCACTCCTAACTCGTCCAACATCATTACCCCCTGCACTAACACAAATAATGGGTTTGTTCCCATTTCCTGTCATAATATCATTCATGTTTCCAACAATATCACCAATTCCAGCTCCCGGGTAGCAAACCCTTAATCTGTTCCCCCTATCTCTGGCACAAAACGTTCTGTCTAAATACCTCACCTGGGAATCTCCCACAACCAAAATTCCCTTCGATTCTCCCTTTTCCTTTTGAGCAGTTTGAGGGACCTGCGCTTTAATGCTCCTCGTTACTTTGTCTTTGCCAACTCGTTGAACAACAGGTACAACACAGCACTCGTCCTCTAATACGAGTGCTGTGTTGCACTCATAAATAGTATATAACTTATTTAAGAATATTCTAAACAAAGCATAGGAACTTAGTATACCATACAAATTGAATAGGTCGAATACTAATGACCCAAAGTGGATAACAAATAATTTAAAGAACCTTATAGGTAACAAGAGAGCTTGGTACAAAAGGATTAAGAATGGGGAAGTCAGGTTAGAACAGGAATTCATACAACTGGTTAGAAATGTTAAAAAAGAGATTAGGAAAGTAAAAAGAAACTATGAAGTTCGCATAGCAGAGCAAGCAAAGTCAAATCCTAAAGGGTTTTTTCAGTTATATCGAACTAAGACTACGGAAAGGATAGGTCCATTAAAATCTGAGACAGGTCAAATAACGGATAATGACAAGGAGATGAGTAGTATTTTTAACAAATATTTTATATCTGTATTTACTAAAGAAGAACTTAACAATATGCCTTCAGCCGAACAAGTCTATGTGGGTGGGGATGAGGACAGGTTGACTAGTTTAGCAGTTACCAGGGAGGATGTAATTAAACAAATAGAAAAACTAAAACCAAACAAATCCCCAGGGCCGGATGAAGTGTTTGCCAGGGTGCTTAAAGAATGCAAAGAGGAGCTTTCCGACCCACTGTCTACCATATTTAATAAATCAATAGAGTCAGGCAGAGTGCCAGAGTTATGGAAGGTAGCTAATGTGGTACCAATTTTTAAGAAAGGAGATAGATCACTTGCGTCAAACTATCGGCCAATTAGCCTAACGTCTATTGTGGGAAAGTTACTTGAATCAATAATTGCAGATGCAATTCGTCTCCATCTTGAAAGGCATAAATTAATAAATGAGTCGCAACATGGTTTTACAAATGGCCGTTCATGTTTAACAAATTTGCTAACTTTTTATTCCAGCATAGTTGAGGCAGTTGATAGTGGTAAAGATTGTGATGTTTTGTACCTTGACTTTAGCAAAGCTTTTGATACAGTGCCACATGAAAGACTAATTAAAAAAATAGAAGCTCATGGTATTGGGGGTGCTATATTAACTTGGATTAGGGCATGGCTATTCCAAAGGAAACAGAGTTAGTATAAATGGGGTTAAGTCAGAGTGGGATAATGTTAGTGGAGTACCTCAGGGCTCTGTCCTGGGACCTCTGTTGTTTATAATATATATAAATGATTTAGATTCAGGTTTGAGTAGCAACATTTGCAAATTTGCCGATGATACGAAAATCGGTAGGGAAATTAATTCGGAGGAGGACTCGCTATCACTTCAAGTTGATCTAGATAGGGTATTGAAATGGTCAAAGGATTGGCAAATGCAGTTTAATGCTGATAAATGTAAAGTTCTGAGGCTAGGTAATGATGATAGGGTTAAAAGATACGAGCTAGATGGTGTTGAGATTGCGAAGTCGGATTGCGAAAGGGATCTGGGAGTTATGATTAGTAAGAATTTAAAACAAAAGGATCAATGCATGAATGTTCGTAATAAGGCGAATAGGACACTGAGATTTATTAATCGAAGCGTTAGTAACAAGACACGTGGTGTGGTTCTTAAGCTATATCTTTCACTGGTTAGGCCCCATTTATATTATGCAGTTCAGTTTTGGTCGCCGTATTATAGAATGGATATAAATTCACTTGAACGTGTCCAACGTAGGATGACTAAGTTTATTCCCCAAATTAGAAATCTTTCATATGAAGAAAGATTAACAAAGCTTAAGTTGCATTCACTGGAAAGGCGAAGAGTTAGGGGTGACATGATAGAGGTTTACAAGTGGATGAATGGACATAACAGGGGGGATATTAATAGGGTATTAATAATATCTACACAAGACAGAACACGAAACAATGGGTATAAATTGGATAAGTTTAGATTTAGGACAGACTTGGGTAAATACTGGTTCAGTAACAGGGTTGTTGATTTGTGGAACCAATTACCGCGTAACATTGTGGAGGTGGGGTCCCTCGATTGTTTCAAGCATGGGTTGGACATGTATATGAGTGGGATTGGGTGGTTATAAATAGGAGCTGCCTCATATGGGCCAATAGGCCTTCTGCAGTTGCCTTTGTTCTTATGTAATAGCTAAGGTCAAGGAGTTCCTAAAATAGTGGAAGTTAGGTTAGGCCCAGACCCCAGGAAGACAATTCCCGGAAAATAATACTTGTCCTATGAGTTCGCCGTCAAGAGGGCCAGAATCTCGGCCTTGGTGTAGGTTCCTCGGAACCGAACCTTGATTGGGTGGAACATGGTGATGTTTAACTGGCACCAGGAGTGAAGAAAGTCCCCTTCATCGGGTCAATGCCAATGGAAGAAAGCTTTCTATCTGTATAGTGCTCCGATCGCCAATTCACATCACTGACGAAGGCCTTCCGGCTCTTCCCGGTATAAAACGCCAGGATGGGAGGGGGGCTGACATTTTAAGAGTGAAGAGCTTAGAGAGAAATTTCATATAACTGACCCCCCCCCCTCCCTATGTCGTTACCTCACTGTACTGTGGTCAGGTGAAGATAGACGAATCACGAGCCTGCCTTCCTCACTAAGTAGGTAGTTACAATTTGTAACTACAATATATAAATAATGGTCTAGTTTGTGCAGGTCAATGTTAACATTAAAAATATTGTGACATTGGTTAATTTGGGCTGACTTGATCAAATTGCGTTCATCAAAACTCCTTCACTTAGCAATATGTTTTGGCTCTCTCCAATTAATATTATGATTATATAAACTGGCATGTATCTTGAGATGATTTCGGGGCTTAGCGTCCTCAACAAGGCCTCATTTTTTGTTTCACATCTCCAGGAAGCAGCCCGTAGCAGCTGTCTAACTCCCAGGTACCTATTTACTGCTAAGTGAACAGATGCATCAGGGTGAAAGAAACTCAGCCCATTTGTTTCCGCTTCCACCGGAGGATCGAACCCGGAACCTCAGGACTGCGAATCCGAAGCGCTGTCCATTCAGCTGTCTGGCTTCCTTACATCCACTTACTCATTAGTCATTTATCAGCTTACAAATTCTTCACATACTGTCAATGTCTCGCTCCATTTTATTATTTTAAGTACATTCACATTTCTTGATCTATATATCTCATAGACTTCACAAGCCACTCATAAAACCTTAAAATTACTATACACTCGCATATTTTCCTCAGATACTATTGCTAACTATAGTCCCTTGCACAAGATGGCAAGAGAGGCAGCCAAATAACAAACACTCATAGCTGATGGAACAAGTTCCAGTTGAGTGAGTAAGGGGGCGTAAGACACCACCCCCGTCGATGACCTATTTGACCAAGTTATGTGGATATAAAAAATTCATGGGGATTAATACATGTAGCTTCTCTTCTCGGGAAGAGAGATGGTATCTCTAAATCATCATCAATCAACATGTGGTCAAAATAATTCTTAGTATACAGCAGAACAACTGCCGGCCAAGCAATATTAATATGAAATATTGTTGCATCTTTGGTGAAGCAACTTTTGCTTTGGTCAGACAACAAAACAGCTTCAAATGTTTGAAGTAATTCCCATTGAGTAAAAAATTCTTTCAAACGTCTACGTGGAAGAAAGGAAGTAGAGCGATAAGGAAATGGCTGAGGAGTCTTGCTGGGGGTCGATGGAGGATATCTTGTGACAAGAGTCTGGATGATGCGGTTGGACACACCAACCACCAAAGAAAACAAATGCATTTGGCAACCATTGGAGTTGAGCACTGGATCAGCCTCGTTGGCACTGATGATGAAAACAGGAAGTGACAAAGCAAAGAGACATACAATAATCTACATTGAAGATTGATACATTGTGATAAGTGCCAGGGGAAGGCCAAAGCCAATGAAGTACGACCAGTTATCCTCGATGAAACATAATCTCTTGTATATTTCCCAACCCATGTTGAATCATCTGTACTCAAAGGCATAGTGCATTAAGCATACACAGGTGAATACCGTTCAGGATCACATTTACACCCACCAGAGGCACCAGCTTCATAAAGCTACCCTGTATGAGAAAAAGACAAAGATGGAGATGAGAATCGGATACAAGTTTACTGATGCAGTTGATCAGGTGGGGACGTCCTTGGCGCTGGTGATATACACTGTCAGCTATGTCTTGAAACCATATGGTGTTAATGATCCTGGAGAGCACGAAGAGTGGCAAGACCCACAATGTGTTGAAGATGGTAGAGAGGATGGGCAGCACCAACGACCACAGTGGCCCCGCTTCCTCATCCAGGAAGAGCCCCAGCACCTGCTTCAGTCCCAGCAACAGCATGTAGTGGAAGAATGCTACACTGAAGCCGAAAACATCACCGTTGAGGATGCAGCACTGCAATGTAAATGAAATGCATTGTAAGCATGTAAATGCAGTGCATTGGACTGTTCGGCCCATTCTAATCGCACAATGTTGATAAGTGTGAACTCAGAGATTTACTAGTTTGTCAAAGCTTCACACTCCCAATCGTTACAAGGGATCGAAAACAAACACACACACACACACACACACGCGCGCGCGCATTTTATCCTTCTTCCCAAAAGATCAGATCAGATTTATCCAGATCTCCCCCCACCCCCCCCCAAAAAAAAGAACTAGGAAACAAAAGGCTGGCATTTTAAAGGGAGAATTAGGAGACGAGTTTTCCTAAGTGAAATATCTTGGGACACATACCTCAGAGCTAAGTCTGAACAAGATATGATGGACTATGTCACCCAAAAGTGTCAGGAGGCAGTAAACAGGTTTATCCCGGCCCAAAAGGAAAAACCCGAGAAGCAAAAGAAGAATCCATAGTATAATAGGGCATGCATGGAAGCTAAGGAACTGAACAAAAGGGTGTGGAGGAACTTCCGGAATAAGAGAACACCAGAAAGCAGAGAGATACCAGAGAACCAGAAATGAGTATGCCAGGGTGAGAAGAGAAGCAGAGAAAAATTATGAAAATGATATAGCAAACAAAGCCAAGACCGAACCAAAGCTATTCTAGTCTCATCAGGAGGAAAACAATAGTGAGAGAACAGAGAACGAAACTAAGAACAGGCGAGGACAGGTATACAGAGAATGACAAAGAGGTGTGTGAAGAACTCAACAAGAGGTTCCAGGTCTTCACAATAGAACAAGGTGAGGTCACTGTGCTAGGAGAGGGGTAAGTAAACCAAGCGGCCTTGGAAGGGTTCGAAATTACGAGATGAAGTCAAGACACCGCTGGGTCTGGACGTTAGAAAGGCTCTTGGTCCAGATGGTATCTCGCCATGGGTACTGAAAAAGTGTGCAGAGGCACTTTGCTTACCACTCTCCATAGTGTATAATAGGTCACTGGAGACGGGAGACCTACCAGAAATATGGAAGACAGCGAATGTGGTCCCAATATACAAAAAAAGGGCCACAGGGAAGAGGCACTGAGCTACAGGCCAGTATCCTTGACTTGTATACTATGCAAGGTGATGAAGATCGTGAGAAAACCTAGTAACAAATCTGGAGGGAAGGGACTTCGTAACAAATCGCCAACATGAGTTCAGGGAGGGTAAATCTTGCCTGACAGCTTAGAATTCTACGATCAAGTGACAAAGATTAAGCAAGTGAAGGCTGGGCGGACTGCATTTTCTTTGATTGTCGGAAAGCCTTTGACACAGTACAACATAAGAGGCTGGTACATAAGCTGGAGAGACAGGCTTGAGTAGCTGGTAAAGTCCTCCAGTGGATAAGGGAGTACCTAAGCAATAGGAAGCAGAGAGTTACGGTGAGGGGTGAGACCTTAGATTGGCGTGAAGTCACCAGTGGAGTCCCACAGGGGCTCTGTACTCGGTCCTATCCTGTTTCTGATTTATGTAAATGATCTCCCGGAGGGTATAGACTCATTTCTCTCAATGTTTGGTGAATATGCCAAAATTATGAGGAGGATTAAGACAGGAGGAGGACTGCTTGAGGATTCAAGAAGACCTAGACAAGCTGAAGGGATGGTCGAACAAATGGTTGTTAGGTAAACCCAAACAAATGTAATGTATTGATGATAGGTGTAGGGAACAGGAGGGAACAGATACAAAGTATCATCTGGGATATGAAATCCTTCGAGTCAGAGAAAAAAACTTGGGGGCAGACCTGTTCCCTGCGGCCCATATCAAGAGGATAACATCAGCGGCATATGCCAGGCTGGCCAACATAACAACGGCATTTAGAAACTTGTGTAAGGAATCATTCAGAACTTTGCATACCACACACGTCAGACCAATCCTGGAGTATGCAGCCTCATCATGGAGTCCATATCTAATGAAGGATAAGACTAAACTGGAAAAAGTTCAAAGGTTTGCCACCAGACAAACCCGAGCTGAGGGGTATGATCTACGAGGAGTAGATCATATTTTTTAAAATAGATTTTTGTAGTAGTGTAAACCGGGCCATAGACCGTCCCTTTTGCTTTTTCCCACGGCCGGTCTATTTTCAACTTTTTAGACCGTCCGTTTTGCTTTTTCCCACGGCCGGGCTATTTTCAACTTTTTAGACCGTCCGTTTTGCTTTTTCCCACGGCCGGGCTATTTTCAACTTTTTAGACCGTCCGTTTTGCTTTTTCCCACGGCCGGGCTATTTTCAACTTTTTAGACCGTCCGTTTTGCTTTTTCCCACGGCCGGGCTATTTTCAACTTTTTAGACCGTCCGTTTTGCTTTTTCCCACGGCCGGTCTATTTTCAACGTTTTAGACCGTCCCTTTTGCTTTTTCCCACGGCCGGTCTATGGCGCCGGGCTATTTTCAACTTTTAGACCGTCCGTTTTTTCAGGGGCTGGTCTACGCACCCTGGGTTTTATACAAGTCGCTCTATGGCCCCTGCCATTTTCGCTCAAGGGGATTAAACGGCCGCCTCCAGTCATCCCCAAATTTCGTTAGCTTAGTGACCCTGCACAGGCATGTTAAAGGGGATTAAAAAGCCGGTCAAGGCCCCAGGGTTTTCTCGAATTTTCTTTCATGGCCTGACCCATGCACAGGCATAGCCAATGGTCAATGACGTCATCAACTTACCTGGGGATTAAAAGGCCGGCTCCTGGCCCCATCATATTTCGTTACCTGAGCAACCCTGCACAGGCATCGCTAATGGATAATGACGTCACCCCCGTCTTCATTTTCCCTGTATAAGTCCGTTTTCTGTTACAGTGTAATTATTCCCATTTTCAATATTTATAGTAAAGGGGGATTCAAATGCTGCCTTCTGTCAAGCCTAATGTGCAATGGCGTTAATCATTATAAGCTCGTTTTTCTCAATAAGGTATTGCCGTACTGTTTCCTATTGTCTAAGATCATTTTATAGCTAAGATTACATAATAATAACATAAGAAATGACTTCAAACCCTGTTTACAGAACCAGTATTTACCCAGGTCTTTTTCCTAAATCTAAATCTAAAACTTATTCCAATTTATGTCCATTGTTTCATGTTCTGTCTAGTGTTGATAATTTTAGTAGTCTATTAATATTCCCCTTTTATCATGTCCATTCATTCACAGCTCTATCATGTCACCTCTATTTCTTTGCCTTTCTAGAGAATGTAATTTAAGCTTTGTCAATCTTTCTTCAGAAATTGCTTATTGAGCATAGGGCAAAATAAAAATGAAAACTTACTATCTTTCATTTGTATGAAAACAGTCCCCTGCCAGGCGTGGTGACTTCAATGCGATTTCAGTACTAATCCAACATTACTGTATAAACTAACAGTCCCCTGCCAGGCATGGTGACTTCAATGCAATTTCAGTAGTAATCCAATATTACTGCATAAACTCATAAATGGATATGCGCATCTCACATTCACTCAAGAACATACCTCCCTTACACCTTGCGGTAGCATATAACAAATCAAAATACTCATTCGGTGTACATATATAGGAATACTACATTCAGTAAAAGCAAGCCTCTCATGTTTCTTAAATAAGGCCTTCTGCAGTTGCCTTCTTTTTCTGACGTCATCATCCCTAATGTTGCGCAAGGCGTCAACGGGCTAAATGCGGATCCCAGGAGGTGCACACATAAGTGTGAACTCTTAATCTGGCTTAATACCTCAACTGTACTCTGTGCTTCATCAAAGTTGATATTCAGCTACAATGGCTCGTATTTTCGCTCATTGCTCATATTTTCTGATATTCATAAACCCAATCAAACCATTCTAACCTAACCTAACTTATTATATATAACAAACAAATGCATTCTACAGACCAGGTATTGTTGTTTTTGTTTGGCGACATCACGAAAAGCGACCTCAGGTATAGGGATAAGATATTGCTGGCCATTGACCAATGCGGCCTTTAGCGTTCTACTGACATATGTATTTAATGTTATTATTCAAAAATGAGTAGACTAGCCATCCCCACCTAACCTAATCAGAGGACTAAGAATATACATTTTAGTCATCCACAACTGTAATCATTATTCAGTGATAAGTTCAAAAGTATAACAGCAGCCCAAATGTCGTACTGCAATTTAAGCAGAATCGTACATCTGGCAGCATAGCAGGTGAGCTGAACATAAGAATAAAGGTAACTGCAGAGGTCCTATTGGCCCATACGAGGCAGCTCCTATATATTTCCACCCAATCTCATTCATGTCCACCCTATGCTTAAAACAACCAAGGGATCCCACTTAAAGCATTTGTTTACAATAATAGTTTTAATAAATAGCTCTTATTCTAGTTTTATACACAACAGCAATTATGAAACCCTATAGCTAGATATTCTACTATAATCCACAAGTAGTTACCACACATCTGGCAGTACAGCGGATTAGTGGCTGTGTTCATAGGCTAGTCAACTGTCCTCACATCCATCAAATAGCTATCCAAATGTCGCACCTCAATTCATCCATCTAGCAACTCAGCTGGATGCTAGCCACTATATTCATAGGCTAATCATTTCTACACCTCAAAAAATCCTAGATTTGTTACGCAAATCAGGTAACTTGTTTCTAAACCAACAGTCGCAAATACAAGCATACATACCTACTCATACTCCACAACCTATACATTCATAGAGAATAGCCTAGTTTTTTGCCACCATTTCCCCATTAATCAGATGCAATTTATGCCATGCACACAGAAAATACAGCATCTACACACCAAATATGCCATTTATTCGCAAAATATATTATTTACACTCAAAATATGCCATCACACAAAAATATGTCATTTATAGACAAAAATATAACATTTACATGCAAAAATATGTCAGTTGGACATGAAAATGTAGCATTTACACAATACTGCATGGACACTCAGAGTATGACATTTACACAAAGTACAGTATTTTGCACAAATATATCAAAATGCTTATGCATTTAGACAATCAAAAATGCGCTTTCACTAAAATTACACAATTTCACAAACATAATTTTCACGAAATACCCATACATTGTCTCATAAACCAAAATACACTTACACCATGAAGATCTATTTTATCAGATTACAGAGCTTACACAAAATACACAATATTCACACACAAATACAGTTGCACCAGTTCCACTTCAACAAATATTAAAAACACAACTTGCATAAATGCACTATTATCACAAAAATTATTATAAAACATGGACAATTATTACACAGTTTGTGTAATTATTTTACATCTTTGCACAATTAATACAAGAAAACTTGCTATATAATTACTCAACTTGCACAATGACAATCAATACACAAAGGTATAAATAAACAATTCGTCCATATGCAATTACACAACATGCGCAATTAATACACAACTTATACAAATATTACACATCTTTCATAATTATTACACAACTTGTACAAATGCATATCTAGCACAAATACGTACAATACACAACTACCCCAAATACGAAAATACACAACTAGCATAAATACACGATTTACACAAATACAATTGCGACATTTACACAACTCGCTCAAAAATATAACCAATACACAACTTACCAAAATATGAACAATACACAACTTACCAAAATATGAACAATACACAACTTACCAAATATGAACAATACATAACTAGCACATATTCATTAAATACACAACTAAGCAATTTCCGCAAATACACATACAAAAACATATACAATTAATACATACAACTTTCACAAAACAATACACAATTTATAGAAATATAATCAATACATAATTGCAATAATCATACAACTTATGCAAAATACATAATCTGCACAATTAATACACAAGTATATTAATTGTGCTATATATGTACAAACACAACCAACTAGGTCAAACAATACACAATTTGCATGATATTTTTCTGGGTATATTTAGGACATTAATTATAATATGCTGAGTTTAACCAACTCCCCAAAAGTCAGAATTTCACATATAAAAATGGTGCATATGACTTCCTATCTCAATATATAACACATTCTTTTTCCATTAAGATATCAACATTATTAGTGCTAAACTATTCATCTAACATATGTCCACTGTTTTAATGTCTAATTAATACCTTCCTTGTTACATCCTCTCCAATCAGACCACCCATATTTATGTATTTATTCAAATCATCTAACAGACTTATTTGTTCTAGCCTTAGTTATGTTAGGGCAGGTGGGGTTAGGTGAAGTCAGTATTTTCTATGATAATTTTAGACAAATTTGCTATATCTTATCAAAATGCATCTTGTTAAAACTTAAATTCATCTAAATCTATAAAAAATATACTTCGCAAATTTGACTAAATTCAACCTAGCTAAACTAAATATGAGCATCCCATATCTTCACATACAAGCCTATGTCGCCTCTGTCCATACATTATATGAGTCTGCCATATAGCTCGAACCCCAAATAGGAAAATTTACACTATTTCATAAACATGCTAGTTCATTACCCTAAGATATTATATATGTCCTTCCCTACATGACCTCACCTAACCTGACCTGGCATAATCAAACCTAGATTTAGTTCAAGTTGGTGAAATTTAAGCTATGCCACTTTAATTCGACATAATTTATGGCAATTTCCACCAAATATACCCAAATGTTGCGTAGCATAGCACTGCCAAAGCCCATTTTCTCCTATTCCATACTACCCTACACAACCTCACCTAACCTGACCTAGCATATCCAAACCTGGATTTGGTTAAAGTTGGCGAAATTTATGCTATGCCACCTAAATATGACCTAATTTAAGGCAATTTCCACCAAATATACCCAAATGTTGTGTATCATAGCATCACCAAAGCCCATTTTTACCTACATTTTCTCCTATTCCATCCTACCCTACACAACCTCACCTAACCTATCATATCCAAACCTGGATTTGGTTAAAGTCTGCGAAATTTAAGCTATCCCACATAAATTCGACCTAATTTAAGGCAATTCCCACCAAATATCCCCAAATGTTCCGTATCATAGCACTGCCAAAGCCCATTTTTACCTACATTTTCTCCTATTCCATCCTACCCTATGCAACCTTACCTAACCTATCCTACCATATCCAAACCTAGATTTGGTTGAAGTCTGCGAAATTTAAGCTATCCCACCTAAATTCTATCTAATTTAAGGCAATTCCCACCAAATATATCCAAATGTTCTGTATCACAGCACTGCCAAAGCCCATTTTTACCTACATTTTCTCCTATTCCATCGTACCCTACGCAACCTTACCTAACCTATCCTAGCATATCCAAACCTAGATTTGGTTAAAGTCGGCGAAGTTTAAGTTATCCCATATAAATTTGACCTAATTTAAGACAATTTCCACCAAATATACCCAAAAATGTTTTGGAACATAGCACGGCCAAAGCTCATTTTAGCTGAGTTTTCACCTATTCCAACCTGCCCTAGACAACCCTACCCATTCTCTCCTGGCATATCCAAAGTCAGATTTGATTATAGATAGCAAAATTTATGCCTTTCCAACCTAAATTTTACCTAATTTAAGCCAATTTCCACCGAATATACCCAAATGTTTTTGTATCTTAGCATGGTCAAAGTTTATTTTAGCTGAGTTTTCACCTATTCCAACCTGCCCTAGACATCCCTACCCGGCCTCTCCTGGCCGGGTAGGAGAAATCTGACAGCCAAAGTCAGATTTGATTATAGTTGGCAAAATTTATGCCTTTCCCACCTAAATTTTACCTAATTTATGCCAATTTCCACCGAATATACCCAAATGTTTTGTATCTTAGCATGGTCAAGAGACACGAGAGTTAAGTATACAACTTTAGAACACTTTCCCACCAGGAGACTCGAACCCTAGCCAGCACAGAAGCCTTCCAGCAACTGGCATAACAGGTACGCCTTAACCCTCTGCACCACCGCTCAGACCCTTAAAAGAGATGGTAATTTCGGAGTATTTAAATCCCCCAAAGATCAACACCTCCCAAGAGCACCAGAGCAAGTGAGAGGTCATTTAGACGTTAATTTCATCAAGTCCCTGTTAATATGGGAAGACACAGTGTCTCTGCTTAAGGCACAACTCTCCTAAACACGAGAGTTAAGTATACAACTTTAGAACACTTTCCCACCAGGAGACTCGAACCCTAGCCAGCACAGAAGCCTTCCAGCAACTGGCATAACAGGTACGCCTTAACCCTCTGCACCACCGCTCAGACCCTTAAAAGAGATGGTAATTTCGGAGTATTTAAATCCCCCAAAGATCAACACCTCCCAAGAGCACCAGAGCAAGTGAGGGGTCATTTAGACGTTAATTTCATCAAGTCCCTGTTAATATGGGAAGACACAGTGTCTCTGCTTAAGGCACAACTCTCCTAAACACGAGAGAGTTTATATATATATATATATATATATATATATATATATATATATATATATATATATATATATATATATATATATATATATATATATATATATATATATATATATATATATATATATATGCATATATATATATATTACTGCATATATATATATATATATATATATATATATATATATATATATATATATATATATATATATATATATATATATATATATATATATATATATATATATATATATATTACTGCATATATATATATATATATATATATATATATATTACTGCATATATATATATATATATATATATATATATATATATATATATATATATATATATATATATATATGCAGTAATATTGGATTACTACTGAAAATCGCACTGAAGTCACCATGCCTGGCAGGAGACTGATAGTTTATACAGTAATATTGGATTAGTACTGAAATCGCATTGAAGTCACCACGCCTGGCAGGGGACTGTTTTCATACAAATGAAAGATAGTAAGTTTTCATTTTTATTTTGCCCTATGCTCAATAAGCAATTTCTGAAGAAAGATTGACAATGCTTAAATTACATTCTCTAGAAAGGCAAAGAAATAGAGGTGACATGATAGAGCTGTGAATGAATGGACATGATAAAGGGGGAATATTAATAGACTATTAAAATTATCAACACTAGACAGAACATGAAACAATGGACATAAATTGGAATAAGTTTTAGATTTAGATTTAGGAAAAAGACCTGGGTAAATACTGGTTCTGTAAACAGGGTTTGAACTCATTTCTTATGTTATTATGTAATCTTAGCTATAAAATGATCTTAGACAATGGGAAACCGTACGGCAATACCTTATTGAGAAAAACGAGCTTATAATGATTAACACCATTGCACATTAGGCTTGACAGAAGGCAGCATTTGTATCCCCCTTTGCTATAAACATTAAAAATGGGAATAAACATACTATAACAGAAAACGGACTTATTCAGGGAAGAAGAATACGGGGTGACTATTAGCAATGCCTGTGCGAAATATGATGGGGCCGGCCTTTTAATCCCCAGGTAAGTTGATGACGTCATTGACCATTAGCAATGCCCGTGCATGGCTCACCGGGCTAACGAAAAAACATGGGGCCATAACGTGTCCCTTAAATCTCACCGGGGTAACGAAAAAACATGGGGCCATAACGTGTCCCTTAAATCTCACCGGGGTAACGAAAAAACATGGGGCCATAACGTGTCCCTTAGGAAAAGCAAAACGGACACGTTATGGCCTGGTTTACACTACTGGTGAGTGGTGACGCCTGGGTGGTGTTTGGCCGAGCTGGGTGATTGGTGACGCCTGGGTCGGTGATTGGCCGGGCTGGGTGATTGGTGACGCCTGGGTGGTGTTTGGCCGGGCTGGGTGAGTGGTGACGCCTGGGTCTGAGATTTGCTACTACCGCGGGAGTTACTCGTCAAGTAGTTAAGGTGTGTGGAGGCACTACTCGAGATGCCTCTTGTAGGGAGGTCTGGGGAAGGCTTCAGCCTGGATATTGAATGCCTTGGTCGACTTTGAGGTAGCGGTACCAGCCCAATCCTTTATTTTATATAAAAATTTAACCAGTGCCTCAAAAAAATATTCAAAATCTACCCTATCTATAGAATTTAAAATCTGCAGATTGTATCGAAATAATCGGCATAATTCAAATGCTGAATCCAGTTATCTGACACCCGACTGTAATGCTGTTTATAGTCCAGCAATCTTCCCAATACACCTGGAAGAAAAATTCAATACTCAGAATTGATATAACTAAATTCAATATTGCAACCACTATCACAAAATCTGGCCAACAAATATCATTGGTCATCGGCGTCCATCAACGTGTTTCGTCATGAACGCGTAACACAAGAATTCCAATACATGCTGAAATCTCACTGCTTCAGGAGAAGAACACTGAACTCTTCAAGTTCATTCATGTGTTCCAGTCACCATCTGTGGTCACTTTTTGCCACATGTCACTTAATTATCAAACCTAACATTCAAAATCAATGTCCAAAATGACATTCTGACAATCTTACAAATGTGTTTATTATCAATACTACTTTTAATATCACAGTTCTCAAATGAGTACGCAGCAACAAAATGTGTACATACTTCCAGCTAAGAGTATAAAGTTAATGTTGTCAACCCCTCTTGCACCAATGAATGCGGAGCAAGAAAATGACAATTATCATTTTCCAGAGCCTACGTCCTAGACACATTGCAATAACTCTCATACTAGAGAGCTCTATCTCGAGAACGGGTCCATGTGAAAAAATTGTACATTTCCATTTTAATAGAATTTCACTACTATATTTCTAGTTTTCAACATTTAGGTTTTCCAAAATTACATTCCTAGGTATTCAGAGATCTTAATTTTTTCAGAAATTGAATACAATAACAAAATAGAGCAAACATAACATTTTAACATTATTACACAACAAATGTTAAAAAAAAAATCTGTTAGACCAGTGACGTGTAGTTGATTGTAGTTTCGACGACCACAAATTTTAGAATGTGGAGAATCCTCGTCCTCTTGTACACCATTCCGGTTTCTGCTGAAGAATGATAGAACTATCCGACCAGATAGCACGACCGACAGGTGAGTCTGTGGCTGGCTGCAGCCTGCTGGGTGAACCTTGCTAAAGAGACACGGCTCAATTTTCAACTCGAGGTCACAAAACAGTAATGATGGATGAGACTGAAACAACAGGTGACCACAGTAGAACAGGACGTAGATGTACAACGGTCTCTCCCTCTCTCTCGGGACGGAAGCGGCTTCAGTGTCGTTGAGTTTATTGGAATAAGTGCACCTTAATCAAGCACCACAATTAGATGGTGAGGAATTATTACTTGACATCTTCCAGGCACCTGTAGGGTATTTCCTGGTAGGATGTGACATCCCACGGACACTTTAATGAATTTTACAAAATGTGGTGGGCAACTTTTGCTTGGTCAGTGCATACATCCCACATGACCTCTTATTAGTGTCTGGAAGAGACATGAAAAGTAATTTTGGGTAATTTACGCTATACTTCTGCTTCCTTTTAATTAAAGCCACTAATGGAGGATGGTCGACCATTTCAACATAAAAAATCTTTCCCAGCTACAATCTGCAGTTCCTCGCAACTTTTGTGCAGACTAGGAGTAATCAAATCTTTTCAAGAAATCCATACCGATTAAAATGTCTCTAGAAAACTTACTTATGTCAAAGTTATCTTGTCCCAAGATGTCTATCTTTTGCCCATTAAATTTTTGCCCAGTCAAATTATTTCCACAACTCCTAAGGTAAAATGTCTCAACTTGTTGAAGGCTGAATTTTTCGTGAAATTTCCTTTACTGCCAGTGTTCACAAATGCCGTCCATTTCGCACCTTCCCCCTTCGCTTCAAAAGTAGATCTACTGTTATGGGGGGTCTCATGGCTGCTCTGTGAGGGGTAATTAATAATTAATAATAAAGGGGAATATATTAATCGAACCTACATCCAAGAGTATCCCAGACGTAGGGATCTGAGTGTCTATCACTCTAGCAGTTCCCACCTACCACTCTTGTGGTGTCTACCACCCTTCTCTAAGGAACAGAGAAGTATGCCTCCGCAGACAGAGACATGCAACACACATAATGGGAAAATAAAACTAAGTAAGAAGTATTTGAAGGTCGGTTTCTTGGACAAATCAAGACAACATGAGATATATATTTTTGTACAAATTATAAAAGATTATTTTCATCCAAAGCAATCAAACAACTTGTTTATTATTATAAAATTTGATTGAGAAACATTTAACTGGTTTGGCTCACATTCTCTACTGATTCACGACAACTAGATTCAAAGTTTAAATTGGATTTGTCCTTACACTCATAATTTTTAGGATTTTTTTTGGAGGATATGAGGCTTTTTGTGAGGTGCCTCTCACATGTGTGTAACTTTTACTGGTTTGCCAGTTTGACCTCTCTCAAACTGCACTGCCATATCCGCTGCATTTTTGGTCTTATATTCTATTAATGCTGTTCCTTTTCTATTTTTCTGCACCATAACCAGAGCATTGATGTCTCCCCACTTATAGAAGAGTTGGTTAATTTCCTGCTGGGAATACCCTGGCCAATCGTCTGTTGACATCCACTTAACTTTAACTTTGTGACCCCGTGTGTCCATAGCTGGAGGTTCACTGCTTTTGGAGACTTTAGATGAACTCCGAAAAAGCTCTGCCCCTACCTCCCTATTTACTCGATCCAGTTCCTCCAAAATAAGTTGCTCGCCCTCCTTGTCCAATCTTTTCAATTCACGTCGAAACTGTTCTTCTTCTGACATATCTTGCTGTTCCCTACTGCGTTGAACACGTCGTTCCCGTTCCTCCAAATCTGACCTTAGTTTCTGTGATCTGGTAACATGTTCACGGGCTCTGGCAGCTGCTGCTTTACGACTCTTGAGGGTCTTGTCATATGCTTTACGTGTTCCTGGATCTAACAAAATCTCAAGAATTTTCTTAAGTTTGTCAAATTCATCAGTAGCGAATGGGTTATCTGGATTCTTATCCGGATGACATTTAAGAGCTCTTTGTCTGTACGATTTCTTAATATCCTTTTCCTCGGCATCAATAGTTATCCCCAGAATTTGATAGAAGTCCAGTTTCGATAGTTTCGTATTATGTTCCTGCGACATAACGTCCTCAATGCGTCACTACCACTTTCACAAGAGCTAATATTTTCGACAGCTGCTTCTTATGTTTTATTACGCGTTTCTGGAGCGAATGATCTCTGTCCTCAGCTTGCTGTCAACAGTCATATGTAAAGACGTCAAATGTTAGTTAATTTATATCCTACGTACATCTCACTGGGAGGAGACATGTAGCATCTCTCTCAATGTAAAAACATAGTCCTGGAACCTCTGTTAATCATAATATATATAAATTATTTAGATTCAGGTTTGAACATAAGAATAAAGCTCTGGTTAGCCCCATTTAGATTATGCAGTTCAGTTTTGGTCGCCGTACTATAGAATGGATATAATTTCACTTGAACGTGTCCAACGTAGGATGACTAACTTAATTAAGAACATAAGAACAAAGGTAACTGCAGAAGGCCTATTGGCCCATACGAGGCAGCTCCTATTCTATAACCACCTAATCCCACTCATATACTTGTCCAACCCGCGCTTGAAACAATCGAGGGACACCACCTCCACCACGTTACGCGACAATTGGTTCCACGAATCAACAACCCTGTTTGTTGTATTTACCCAAGTCTTTCCTAAATCTAAACTTATCCAATTTATACCCATTGTTTCGTGTTCTGTCTTGTGTTGATATTTTTAATACCCTATTAATATCCCCCCTGTTATGTCCATTCATCCACTTGTAAACCTCTATCATGTCACCCCTAACTCTTCGCCTTTCCAGTGAATGCAACTTAAGCTTTGTTAATCTTTCTTCATATGAAAGATTTCTAATTTGGGGAATTAACTTAGTCATCCTACGTTGGACACGTTCAAGTGAATTTATATCCATTCTATAATACGGCGACCAAAACTGAACTGCATAATATAAATGGATAAATGGGGCCTAACCAGTGCAAGATATAGCTTAAGAACCACACCAGGTGTCTTGTTACTAACGCTTCGATTAATAAATCCCAGTGTCCTATTCGCCTTATTACGAACATTTATGCATTGATCCTTTTGTTTTAAATTCTTACTAATCATAACTCCCAGATCCCTTTCGCAATCCGACTTCGCAATCTCAACACCATCTAGCTCGTATCTTGTAACTCTATCATCATTACCTAGCCTCAGAACTTTACATTTATCAGCATTAAACTGCATTTGCCAATCATTTGACCATTTCAAAACCCTATCTAGATCAACTTGAAGTGATAGTGAGTCCTCCTCCGAATTAATTTCCCTACCGATTTTCGTATCATCGGCAAATTTGTAAATGTTGCTACTCAAACCTGAATTTAAATCATTTATATATATTATAAACAACAGAGGTCCCAGGACAGAGCCCTGAGGTACTCCACTAACAACATTATCCCACTCTGACTTAACCCCATTTATACTAACTCTGTTTCCTTTGGAATAGCCATGCCCTAATCCAAGTTAATATAGCACCCCCCAGTACCATGAGCTTCTATTTTTTTAATTAGTCTTTCATGTGGCACTGTATCAAAAGCTTTGCTAAAGTCAAGGTACACAACATCACAATCCTTACCACTATCAACTGCCTCAACTATGCTGGAATAAAAAGTTAGCAAATTTGTTAAACATGAACGGCCATTTGTAAAACCATGTTGCGACTCATTTATTAATTTGTTTTTCAAGATGGAGATGAATTGTATTTGCAATTATTGATTCAAGTGACTTTCCCACAATAGACGTTAGGCTAATAGGCCGATAGTTTGACGCAAGTGATCTATCTCCTTTCTTAAAAATTGGTACCACATTAGCTACCTTCCATGACTCTGGCATTCTGCCTGACTCTATTGATTTATTAAATATGGTAGACAGTGGGTCGGAAAGCTCCTCTTTGCATTCTTTAAGCACCCTGGCAAACACTTCATCCGGCCCTGGGGATTTGTTTGGTTTTAGTTTTTCTAATTGTTTAATTACATCCTCCCTGGTAACTACTAAACTAGTCAACCTGTCCTCATCCACACCCACATAGACTTGTTCGGCTGAAGGCATATTGTTAAGTTCTTCTTTAGTAAATACAGATATAAAATATTTGTTAAAAATACTACTCATCTCCTTGTCATTATCCGTTATTTGACCTGTCTCAGATTTTAATGGACCTATCCTTTCCGTAGTCTTAGTTCGATATAACTGAAAAAACCCTTTAGGATTTGACTTTGCTTGCTCTGCTATGCGAACTTCATAGTTTCTTTTTGCTTTCCTAATCTCTTTTTTAACATTTCTAACCAGTTGTATTAATTCCTGTTCTAACCTTACTTCCCCATTCTTAATCCTTTTGTACCAATTTCTCTTTTTACCTATAAGGTTCTTTAAATTATGTTATCCACTTTGGGTCATTAGTATTCGATCTATTCAATTTGTATGGTATATTACGTTCCTGTGCTTTGTTTAGAATATTCTTAAATAAGTTATATATTAAATCCACATCGAAATCCCCTTTTACGTCACCTGTCGCTGGGTTCATGTCTCGCTCCAAGACCTGGCCCACACTCCATACCCAAGAGTTTCCTATCTATTTGACCCAAAAAAATTCTTAGGCTATTAAAATCAGCTTTTCGTAAATCTGATTTTCGAAATTTTCGATTGAAAAGATTTCTAATTCCCCAAATTAGAAATCTTTCATATGAAGAAAGATTAACAAAGCTTAAATTGCATTCACTGGAAAGGCGAAGAGTTAGGGGTGACATGATAGTGGTTTACAAGTGGATGAATGGACATAACAAAGGAGATATTAATAGGGTATTAAAAGTATCAACACAAGACAGAACACGAAACAATTGGTATAAATTGGATAAGTTTAGATTTAGGAAAGACTTGGGTAAATACTGGTTCAGTAACAGGGTTGTTGATTTGTGGAACCAATTACCGCGTAACGTGCTGGAGGTGGGGGTCCCTCGATTGTTTCAAGCGCGGGTTGGACAAGTATATGAGTGAGATTGGGTGGTTATAAATAGGAGCTGCCTCGTATGAGCCAATAGGCCTTCTGCAGTTGCCTTTGTTCTTATGTTCTTATGAACGGCCATTTATAAAACCATGTTGCGACTGGTTAGCTTTCCAAAACTCTGGCACTCTGCCTGACTCTATTGATTTATTAAATATGGTTGACATTGGGTCACACAGCTCCTCTTTGCATTCTCTAAGCACCCTGGCAAACACTTCATCCGGCCCTGGGGATTTGTTTGGTTTGAGTTTTACTATTTGTTTAAGAATCAAAGAAAACTGGGAATGCTTCTATGGAAGAAATGAAATGTATGCTCGTGATGGGGTGCATCTATCGGGGGCTGGGGTTGTTGCTGTTGCGAACTCGTTGGAACCAGTGGTTAGAGGTGTTTGTTTGGGTTTAAACTGTTAGTAGATAGTGGTATGGGAATTGATTTGGAGGAAGGAGGTAATAAAAGTATGTGTTCGTGGGAGAAAAGAATTGGCAAAATGATCAGGGAAAGAAAAGGGCCTCAAAAAAACAATTCACTTAGGATATATTACACTAACAGTAGAAGTCTAAGAAATAAAATTAATGAATTAAATGCTCTTGTCTGCACAGAAAAATAGATATTATTGCACTTACCGAAACGTGGATGAACGTAGAAAATAGAGAACTATTAGCTGAATATCAAATAAATGGATTTAAACTATTTCACACAGATAGATATATTAGACGAGGAGGGGGAGTAGCCATATATGTTAGGGAGAATTTGAAATGTAGTCTCAAAGAGGGAATCAAAACTGAGCCCCACACAGAAACTATTTGGATAGAATTAAACGAAAAAGCAAATAATATTATAATAGGAGTTATATATAGGCCACCAAATTTAGACAGAATGGAAGCAAAGCATCTATGGAATGAAATATCTAGATCTAACAGTATTTATGTCATGGGTGACTTTAATTTTAGTGGAATAAACTGGGTGAACAAAACTGGGAATAGTGAAGCAGAAGATTTTCTAGAATTAATTGACGATTGCTTTCTTACGCAACACATTAAGGAACCAACGCGGGAAAATAATATTTTAGATTTAGTGTTAACTAACAGGGAAACACAAATTAATGACATCGAAATAGGGAGTGAGCTAGGGAACAGTGATCACAAAGTAATCAGATTTAGCATAGAATGGAATAGACCTGTAGGAGAAAATTCTGTTAAAGTGCCAGATTTTCGAAAAGTTGATTTTAATAGCCTAAGAAATTTTTTGGGTCAAATAGATTGGAAACTCTTGGGTATGGGGTGTGGGCCGGTCTTAGAGCGAGACATGAACCCAGCGATAGTTGACGTAAAAGGGGATTTCGATGTGGATTTAATAAGAACATAAGAACAAAGGCAACTGCAGAAGGCCTATTGGCCCATACGAGGCAGCTCCTATTTATAACCACCCAATCCCACTCATATACATGTCCATCCCATGCTTGAAACAATCGTGGGACCCCACCTCCACAATGTTATGCGGCAATTGGTTCCACAAATCAACAACCCTGTTACTGAACCAGTATTTACCCAAGTCTTTCCTAAATCTAAACTTATCCAATTTATACCCATTGTTTCGTGTTCTGTCTTGTGTTGATACTTTTAATACCCTATTAATATCCCCTTTGTTATGTCCATTCATCCACTTGTAAACCTCTATCATGTCACCCCTAACTCTTCGCCTTTCCAGTGAATGCAACTAAAGCTTTGTTAATCTTTCTTCATATGAAAGATTTCTAATTTGGGGAATTAACTTAGTCATCCTACGCTGGACACGTTCAAGTGAATTTATATCCATTCTATAATATGGCGACCAAAACTGAACTGCAAAATCTAAATGGGGCCTAACTAGAGCAAGATATAGCTTGAGAACCACACCAGGTGTCTTGTTACTAACGCTGCGATTAATAAATCCAAGTGTCCGATTTGCCTTATTACGAACATTTATGCATTGATCCTTTTGTTTTAAATTCTTACTTATCATAACTCCCAGATCCCTTTCACAATCCGACTTCGCAATCTCAGCACCATCTAGCTCGTATCTTGTAACACTATCATCATTACCTAACCTCAGAACTTTACATTTATCAGCATTAAACTGCATCTGCCAATCCTTTGACCATTTCAAAACCCTATCTAGAGCAAAATAACAATTCACTTAGGGTATATTACACTAACAGTAGAAGTCTAAGAAATAAAATTAACGAATTAAATGCTCTTGTCTGCACAGAAAAAATAGATATTATTGCACTTACCGAAACGTGGATGAATGTAGAAAATAGAGAACTATTAGCTGAATATCAAATATATGGATTTAAACTATTTCACACAGATAGATATATTAGACGAGGAGGTGGAGTAGCCATATATGTTAGGGACAATTTGAAATGTAGTCTGAAAGAGGGAATCAAAACAGAGCTACACACAGAAACTATTTGGATTGAATTAAACGAAAAAGCTAATAATATTATAATAGGAGTAATATATAGGCCACCAAATTTAGACAGAATGGAAGCAAAGCATCTATGGGATGAAATATCTAGAGCATCTAGATCTAACAGTATTTATGTCATGGGTGACTTTAATTTTAGCGGAATAAACTGGTTGAACAAAACAGGGAATAGTGAAGCAGAAGATTTTCTAGAATTAATTGACGATTGCTTTCTTACGCAACACATTAAGGAACCAACACGGGAAAATAATATTTTAGATTTAGTGTTAACTAACAGGGAAACGCAAATTAATGACATCGAAATAGGGAGTGAGCTAGGGAGCAGTGATCACAAAGAAATCAGATTTAGCATAGAATGGAATAGACCAGTAGGAGAAAATTCTGTTAAAGTGCCAGATTTTCGTAAAGCTGATTTTAATAGCCTAAGAAATTTTTTGGGTCAAATTGATTGGAAAGTCTTGGGTATGGGGTGTGGGCCGGTCTTGGAGCGAGACATGAACCCAGCGATAGGTGACTTAAATGGGGATTTCGATGTGGATTCAATATATAACTTATTTAAGAATATTCTAAACAAAGCACAGGAACGTAGTATACCATACAAATTGAATAGATCGAATACTAATGACCCAAAGTGGATAACAAAGAATTTGAAGAACCTTATAGGTAAAAAGAGAGCTTGGTACAAAAGGATTAAAAATGGGGAGGTCACTTTAGAACAGGAATTCGTACAACTGGTTAGAAATGTTAAAAAAGAGATAAGGAAAGCAAAAAGAAACTATGAAGTTCGCATAGCAGGGCAAGCAAAGACAAATCCTAAAGGGTTTTTTCAGTTATATCGTACTAAGACTAGGGAAAGGATAGGTCCATTAAAAACTGAGACAGGTCAAATAACAGATAGTGATGAAGAGATGAGTAGTATTTTTAATAAATATTTTGTATCTGTATTTACAAAAGAGGAACTTAACAATATGCCTTCAGCCGAACAAGTCTATGTGGGTGGGGACGAGGACAGGTTGACGAGTTTAACAGTTACCAGGGAGGATGTTCTTAAACAAATAGTAAAACTCAAACCAAACAAATCCCCAGGGCCGGATGAAGTGTTTGCCAGGGTGCTTAAAGAATGCAAAGAGGAGCTTTGTGACCCACTGTCAACCATATTTAATAAATCAATAGAGTCAGGCAGAGTGCCAGAGTTTTGGAAAGTTGCTAATGTGATGCCAGTTTTTAAGAAAGGAGATAGATCACTTGCGTCTAACTATCGACCAATTAGCCTAACGTCTATTGTGGGAAAGTTACTCGAATCTATAATAGCAAATAAAATTCGTCTTCATCTTGAAAAACATAATTTAATAATTGAGTCGCAACATGGTTTTATAAATGGCCGTTCATGTTTAACAAATTTGTTATCTTTTTATTCTAGCATTGTTGAGGCAGTTGATAGTGGTAAGGATTGCGATGTTGTATACCTTGACTTTAGCAAAGCTTTTGATACAGTGCCACATGAAAGACTGATTAAAAAAATAGAGTCTCATGGTATTGGGGGTGCTATATTAAGCTGGATTAGGGCATGGCTATACCAAAGGAAACAGAGAGTTAGTATAAATGGAATCAAGTCAGAGTGGGAAAATGTTGTAAGTGGAGTGCCTCAAGGCTCTGTCCTGGGACCTCTGTTGTTTATAATATATATAAATGATTTAGATTCAGGTTTGAGTAGCAACATTTGCAAATTTGCCGATGATACGAAAATCGGTAGGGAAATTAATTCGGAGGAGGACTCACTATCACTTCAAGTTGATCTAGATAGGGTTTTGAAATGGTCAAAGGATTGGCAGATGCAGTTTAATGCTGATAAATGTAAAGTTCTGAGGTTAGGTAATGATGATAGAGTTACAAGATACGAGCTAGATGGTGTTGTGATTGCGAAGTCGGATTGCGAAAGGGATCTGGGAGTTATGATTAGTAAGAATTTAAAACAAAAGGATCAATGCATAAATGTTCGTAATAAGGCAAATCGGACACTTGGATTTATTAATCGCAGCGTTAGTAACAAGACACCTGGTGTGGTTCTCAAGCTATATCTTGCTCTAGTTAGGCCCCATTTAGATTATGCAGTTCAGTTTTGGTCGCCATATTATAGAATGGATATAAATTCACTTGAACGTGTCCAGCGTAGGATGACTAAGTTAATTCCCCAAATTAGAAATCTTTCATATGAAGAAAGATTAACAAAGCTTAAGTTGCATTCACTGGAAAGGCGAAGAGTTAGGGGTGACATGATAGAGGTTTACAAGTGGATGAATGGACATAACCGGGGGGATATTAATAGGGTATTAAAAGTATCAACACAGGACAGAACACGAAACAATGGATATAAATTGGATAAGTTTAGATTTAGGAAAGACTTGGGTAAATACTGGTTCAGTAACAGGGTTGTTGATTTGTGGAACCAATTGCCCCGTAACATTGTGGAGGTGGGGTCCCTCGATTGTTTCAAGCACGGGTTGGACAAGTATATGAGTGGGATTGGGTGGTTATAGAATAGGAGCTGCCTCGTATGGGCCAATAGGCCTTCTGCAGTTACCTTTGTTCTTATGTTCTTATGTTCTTATGTTAACTTGAAGTGATAGCGAGTCCTCCTCCGAATTAATTTCCCTACCGATTTTCGTATCATCGGCAAATTAGCAAATGTTGCTACTCAAACCTGAATCTAAATCATTTATATATATTATAAACAACAGAGGTCCCAGGACAGAGCCTTGAGGCACTCCACTTACAACATTTTCCCACTCTGACTTGACTCCATTTATACTAACTCTGTTTCCTTTGGTATAGCCATGCCCTAATCCAGTTTAATATAGCACCCCCAATACCATGAGCCTCTATCTTTTTAATCAGTCTTTCATGTGGCACTGTATCAAAAGCTTTGCTAAAGTCAAGGTACACAACATTAGAATCCTTACCACTATCAACTGCCTCAACTATGCTAGAATAAAAAGATAACAAATTTGTTAAACATGAACAGCCATTTATAAAACCATGTTGCGACTCAATTATTAATTTATGTTTTTCAAGATGAAGACGAATTTTATTTGCTATTATAGATTCGAGTAACTTACCCACAATAGACGTTAGGCTAATTGGTCGATAGTTAGACGCAAGTGATCTATCTCCTTTCTTAAAAACTGGTATCACATTAGCAACTTTCCAAAACTCTGGCACTCTGCCTGACTCTATTGATTTATTAAATATGGTTGACAGTGGGTCACAAAGCTCCTCTTTGCATTCTTGAAGCACCCTGGCAAACACTTCATCCGGCCCTGGGGATTTGTTTGGTTTGAGTTTTACTATTTGTTTAAGAACATCCTCCCTGGTAACTGCTAAACTCGTCAACCTGTCCTCGTCCCCACCCACATAGACTTGTTCGGCTGAAGGCATATTGTTAAGTTCCTCTTTAGTAAATACAGATACAAAATATTTATTAAAAATACTACTCATCTCTTCATCACTATCTGTTATTTGACCTGTCTCAGTTTTTAATGGACCTATCCTTTCCCTAGTCTTAGTATGATATAACTGAAAAAAAACCTTTAAGATTTCTTTGCTTGCCCTGCTATGCGAACTTCATAGTTTCTTTTTGCTTTCCTTATCTCTTTTTTAACATTTCTAACCAGTTGTACGAATTCCTGTTCTAAAGTGACCTCCCAATTTTTAATCCTTTTGTACCAAGCTCTCTTTTTACCTATAAGGTTCTTCAAATTCTTTGTTATCCACTTTGGGTCATTAGTATTCGATCTATTCAATTTGTATGGTATACTACGTTCCTGTGCTTTGTTTAGAATATTCTTAAATAAGTTATATATTGAATTCACATCGAAATCTCCATTTACGTCACCTATCGCTGGGTTCATGTCTCGCTCCAAGACCGGCCCACACCCCATACCCAAGACTTTCCAATCAATTTGACCCAAAGAATTTCTTAGGCTATTAAAATCAGCTTTTCGAAAATCTGGCACTTAAACAGAATTTTCTCCTACAGGTCTATTCCATTCTATGCTCAATCTGATTTCTTTGTGATCACTGTTCCTTAGCTCACTCCCTATTTCGATGTCATTAATTTGTGTTTCCCTGTTAGTTAACACTAAATCTAAAATATTATTTTCCCGTGTTGGTTCCTTAATGTGTTGCGTAAGAAAGCAATCGTCAATTAATTCTAGAAAATCTTCTGCTTCACTATTCCCTGTTTTGTTCAACCAGTTTATTCCACTAAAATTAAAGTCACCCATGACGTAAATACTGTTAAATCTAGATGCTCTAGATATTTCATCCCATAGATGCTTTGCTTCCATTCTGTCTAAATTTGGTGGCCTATATTTAACTCCTATTATAATATTATTTGCTTTTTCGTATAATTCTATCCAAATAGTTTCTGAGTGTGGCTCAGTTTTGATTCCCTCTTTGAGACTACATTTCAAATTGTCCTTAACATATATGGCTACTCCCCCTCCTCGTCTAATATATCTATCTGTGTGAAATAGTTTAAATCCATTTATTTGATATTCAGCTAATAGTTCTCTATTTTCTACATTCATCCACGTTTCGGTAAGTGCAATAATATCTATTTTTTCTGTGCAGACAAGAGCATTTAATTCGTTAATTTTATTTCTTAGACTTCTACTGTTAGTGTAATATGCCCTAAGTGAATTGTTATTTTGAGGCCCTTCTCTTTCCCTGATCATTTTGCCAATTCCTTTCTCCCACAAACACATACTTTTATTATCTCCTTCCTTCAAATCAATTCCCATACCTCTATCTACTAACAGTTTAAATCCAAACAAACACCTGTAGCCACTTCTTCCAACGAGTTCGCAACAGCAACAACCCCAGCTCTCGATAGATGCACCCCATCACGAGCATACATTTCATTTCTTCCATAGAAGTGTTCCCAGTTGTCAATGAAAGATATTGCATTTGATTTGCAATATCTTTCCAGCCGCCAATTGACACCAAGTGCCCTTGACATCCATTCATTTCCCACTCCCTTTCTTGGAAGAATGCCACATATGATCGGGATTCCTCCCTTGCTCCTAACTAATTCAATGGCTGTCCTGAATCTCTGTATTAGTTCCTCACTCCTAACTCGTCCAACATCATTACCCCCTGCACTAACACAAATAATGGGTTTGTTCCCATTTCCTGTCATAATATCATTCATGTTTCCAACAATATCACCAATTCCAGCTCCCGGGTAGCAAACCCTTAATCTGTTCCCCCTATCTCTGGCACAAAACGTTCTGTCTAAATACCTCACCTGGGAATCTCCCACAACCAAAATTCCCTTCGATTCTCCCTTTTCCTTTTGAGCAGTTTGAGGGACCTGCGCTTTAATGCTCCTCGTTACTTTGTCTTTGCCAACTCGTTGAACAACAGGTACAACACAGCACTCGTCCTCTAATACGAGTGCTGTGTTGCACTCATAAATAATATATAACTTATTTAAGAATATTCTAAACAAAGCATAGGAACTTAGTATACCATACAAATTGAATAGGTCGAATACTAATGACCCAAAGTGGATAACAAATAATTTAAAGAACCTTATAGGTAACAGGAGAGCTTGGTACAAAAGGATTAAGAATGGGGAAGTCAGGTTAGAACAGGAATTCATACAACTGGTTAGAAATGTTAAAAAGGAGATTAGGAAAGTAAAAAGAAACTATGAAGTTCGCATAGCAGAGCAAGCAAAGTCAAATCCTAAAGGCTTTTTTCAGTTATATCGAACTAAGACTACGGAAAGGATAGGTCCATTAAAATCTGAGACAGGTCAAATAACGGATAATGACAAGGAGATGAGTAGTATTTTTAACAAATATTTTATATCTGTATTTACTAAAGAAGAACTTAACAATATGCCTTCAGCCGAACAAGTCTATGTGGGTGGGGATGAGGACAGGTTGACTAGTTTAGCAGTTACCAGGGAGGATGTAATTAAACAAATAGAAAAACTAAAACCAAACAAATCCCCAGGGCCGGATGAAGTGTTTGCCAGGGTGCTTAAAGAATGCAAAGAGGAGCTTTCCGACCCACTGTCTACCATATTTAATAAATCAATAGAGTCAGGCAGAGTGCCAGAGTTATGGAAGGTAGCTAATGTGGTACCAATTTTTAAGAAAGGAGATAGATCACTTGCGTCAAACTATCGGCCAATTAGCCTAACGTCTATTGTGGGAAAGTTACTTGAATCAATAATTGCAGATGCAATTCGTCTCCATCTTGAAAGGCATAAATTAATAAATGAGTCGCAACATGGTTTTACAAATGGCCGTTCATGTTTAACAAATTTGCTAAAGGACCTCGTCTTGGAGAGTTGTGAAAGACAGGGGCCTTAAGAAGACTTTGATAAAGCCGCCTTCAAACGCCATAGCAACTTCTAATTCATTTGACGTTTTGGAGGACGAGTGCTGTGGAGAGACTGCGGATCGCGCAAAAGGGAAAGCAACGAAGAGAAAGGAAGCGCAGGCCCCTCAGAAAGTAAAGGAAGTACCTAAGCAAACATTAGTTGTGGGAGATTCCCAGATAAGGTATTTGGATAGAACGTTTTGTGCTATAGATAGGGGGAACAGGTTAAGGGTTTGCTATCCCGGAGCTGGCATTGGTGATATTATAAACAACATGAATGATATTATGGCTGGTAATGGGAACAATCCCATTATTTGCATTAGCGTGGGAGGAAATGATGTTGGTCGAGTTAGGAGTGAGGAACTGATTCAGAGGTATAAAACAGCCAAAGAGTTAGTTAGGAGCAAGGGAGGAATCCCGATCATATGTGGCATTCTTCCAAGAAAGGGAGTGGGAAATGAATGGATATCGAGGGCACTTGGTGTCAATTGCCGGCTGGAAAGATATTGCAAATCAAATGCAATATCTTTCATAGACAACTGGGAACACTTCTATGGAAGAAATGAAATGTATGCTCGTGATGGGGTGCATCTATCGAGAGCTGGGGTTGTTGCTGTTGCGAACTCGTTAGAAGAAGTGGTTAGAGGTGTTTGTTTGGGTTTAAACTGTTAGTAGATAGAGGTATGGGAATTGATTTGGAGGAAGGAGGTAATAAAAGTATGTGTTTGTGGGAGAAAGGAATTGGCAAAACGATCAGGGAAAGAGAAGGTCCGCAAAATAACAATTCACTTAGGGTATATTACACTAACAGTAGAAGTCTAAGAAATAAAATTAACGAATTAAATGCTCTTGTCTGCACAGAAAAAATAGATATTATTGCACTTACCGAAACGTGGATGAATGTAGAAAATAGAGAACTATTAGCTGAATATCAAATATATGGATTTAAACTATTTCACACAGATAGATATATTAGACGAGGAGGTGGAGTAGCCATATATGTTAGGGACAATTTGAAATGTAGTCTCAAAGAGGGAATCAAAACAGAGCCACACACAGAAACTATTTGGATTGAATTAAACGAAAAAGCTAATAATATTATAATAGGAGTAATATATAGGCCACCAAATTTAGACAGAATGGAAGCAAAGCATCTATGGGATGAAATATCTAGAGCATCTAGATCTAACAGTATTTATGTCATGGGTGACTTTAATTTTAGCGGAATAAACTGGTTGAACAAAACAGGGAATAGTGAAGCAGAAGATTTTCTAGAATTAATTGACGATTGCTTTCTTACGCAACACATTAAGGAACCAACACGGGAAAATAATATTTTAGATTTAGTGTTAACTAACAGGGAAACGCAAATTAATGACATCGAAATAGGGAGTGAGCTAGGGAGCAGTGATCACAAAGAAATCAGATTTAGCATAGAATGGAATAGACCAGTAGGAGAAAATTCTGTTAAAGTGCCAGATTTTCGAAAAGCTGATTTTAATAGCCTAAGAAATTCTTTGGGTCAAATTGATTGGAAAGTCTTGGGTATGGGGTGTGGGCCGGTCTTGGAGCGAGACATGAACCCAGCGATAGGTGACTTAAATGGGGATTTCGATGTGGATTCAATATATAGCTTATTTAAGAATATTCTAAACAAAGCACAGGAACGTAGTATACCATACAAATTGAATAGATCGAATACTAATGACCCAAAGTGGATAACAAAGAATTTGAAGAACCTTATAGGTAAAAAGAGAGCTTGGTACAAAAGGATTAAAAATGGGGAGGTCACTTTAGAACAGGAATTCGTACAACTGGTTAGAAATGTTAAAAAAGAGATAAGGAAAGCAAAAAGAAACTATGAAGTTCGCATAGCAGGGCAAGCAAAGACAAATCCTAAAGGGTTTTTTCAGTTATATCGTACTAAGACTAGGGAAAGGATAGGTCCATTAAAAACTGAGACAGGTCAAATAACAGATAGTGATGAAGAGATGAGTAGTATTTTTAATAAATATTTTGTATCTGTATTTACTAAAGAGGAACTTAACAATATGCCTTCAGCCGAACAAGTCTATGTGGGGGGGGACGAGGACAGGTTGACGAGTTTAGCAGTTACCAGGGAGGATGTTCTTAAACAAATAGTAAAACTCAAACCAAACAAATCCCCAGGGCCGGATGAAGTGTTTGCCAGGGTGCTTAAAGAATGCAAAGAGGAGCTTTGTGACCCACTGTCAACCATATTTAATAAATCAATAGAGTCAGGCAGAGTGCCAGAGTTTTGGAAAGTTGCTAATGTGATACCAGTTTTTAAGAAAGGAGATAGATCACTTGCGTCTAACTATCGACCAATTAGCCTAACGTCTATTGTGGGAAAGTTACTCGAATCTATAATAGCAAATAAAATTCGTCTTCATCTTGAAAAACATAAATTAATAATTGAGTCGCAACATGGTTTTATAAATGGCCGTTCATGTTTAACAAATTTGTTATCTTTTTATTCTAGCATTGTTGAGGCAGTTGATAGTGGTAAGGATTGCGATGTTGTATACCTTGACTTTAGCAAAGCTTTTGATACAGTGCCACATGAAAGACTGATTAAAAAAATAGAGTCTCATGGTATTGGGGGTGCTATATTAAGCTGGATTAGGGCATGGCTATACCAAAGGAAACAGAGAGTTAGTATAAATGGAATCAAGTCAGAGTGGGAAAATGCTGTAAGTGGAGTGCCTCAGGGCTCTGTCCTGGGACCTCTGTTGTTTATAATATATATAAATGATTTAGATTCAGGTTTGAGTAGCAACATTTGCAAATTTGCCGATGATACGAAAATCGGTAGGGAAATTAATTCGGAGGAGGACTCACTATCACTTCAAGTTGATCTAGATAGGGTTTTGAAATGGTCAAAGGATTGGCAGATGCAGTTTAATGCTGACAAATGTAAAGTTCTGAGGTTAGGTAATGATGATAGAGTTACAAGATACGAGCTAGATGGTGTTGTGATTGCGAAGTCGGATTGCGAAAGGGATCTGGGAGTTATGATTAGTAAGAATTTAAAACAAAAGGATCAATGCATAAATGTTCGTAATAAGGCAAATCGGACACTTGGATTTATTAATCGCAGCGTTAGTAACAAGACACCTGGTGTGGTTCTCAAGCTATATCTTGCTCTAGTTAGGCCCCATTTAGATTATGCAGTTCAGTTTTGGTCGCCATATTATAGAATGGATATAAATTCACTTGAACGTGTCCAGCGTAGGATGACTAAGTTAATTCCCCAAATTAGAAATCTTTCATATGAAGAAAGATTAACAAAGCTTAAGTTGCATTCACTGGAAAGGCGAAGAGTTAGGGGTGACATGATAGAGGTTTACAAGTGGATGAATGGACATAACCGGGGGGATATTAATAGGGTATTAAAAGTATCAACACAGGACAGAACACGAAACAATGGATATAAATTGGATAAGTTTAGATTTAGGAAAGACTTGGGTAAATACTGGTTCAGTAACAGGGTTGTTGATTTGTGGAACCAATTGCCGCGTAACATTGTGGAGGTGGGGTCCCTCGATTGTTTCAAGCACGGGTTGGACAAGTATATGAGTGGGATTGGGTGGTTATAGAATAGGAGCTGCCTCGTATGGGCCAATAGGCCTTCTGCAGTTACCTTTGTTCTTATGTTCTTATGTTCTTATGTTCTAACTTTATATTCCAGCATAGTTGAGGCAGTTGATAGTGGTAAAGATTGTGATGTTTTGTACCTTGACTTTAGCAAAGCTTTTGATACAGTGCCACATGAAAGACTAATTAAAAAAATAGAAGCTCATGGTATTGGGGGTGCTATATTAACTTGGATTAGGGCATGGCTATTCCAAAGGAAACAGAGTTAGTATAAATGGGGTTAAGTCAGAGTGGGATAATGTTAGTGGAGTACCTCAGGGCTCTGTCCTGGGACCTCTGTTGTTTATAATATATATAAATGATTTAGATTCAGGTTTGAGTAGCAACATTTGCAAATTTGCCGATGATACGAAAATCGGTAGGGAAATTAATTCGGAGGAGGACTCGCTATCACTTCAAGTTGATCTAGATAGGGTATTGAAATGGTCAAAGGATTGGCAAATGCAGTTTAATGCTGATAAATGTAAAGTTCTGAGGCTAGGTAATGATGATAGGGTTAAAAGATACGAGCTAGATGGTGTTGAGATTGCGAAGTCGGATTGCGAAAGGGATCTGGGAGTTATGATTAGTAAGAATTTAAAACAAAAGGATCAATGCATGAATGTTCGTAATAAGGCGAATAGGACACTGAGATTTATTAATCGAAGCGTTAGTAACAAGACACGTGGTGTGGTTCTTAAGCTATATCTTTCACTGGTTAGGCCCCATTTATATTATGCAGTTCAGTTTTGGTCGCCGTATTATAGAATGGATATAAATTCACTTGAACGTGTCCAACGTAGGATGACTAAGTTTATTCCCCAAATTAGAAATCTTTCATATGAAGAAAGATTAACAAAGCTTAAGTTGCATTCACTGGAAAGGCGAAGAGTTAGGGGTGACATGATAGAGGTTTACAAGTGGATGAATGGACATAACAGGGGGGATATTAATAGGGTATTAATAATATCTACACAAGACAGAACACGAAACAATGGGTATAAATTGGATAAGTTTAGATTTAGGACAGACTTGGGTAAATACTGGTTCAGTAACAGGGTTGTTGATTTGTGGAACCAATTACCGCGTAACATTGTGGAGGTGGGGTCCCTCGATTGTTTCAAGCATGGGTTGGACATGTATATGAGTGGGATTGGGTGGTTATAAATAGGAGCTGCCTCGTATGGGCCAATAGGCCTTCTGCAGTTGCCTTTGTTCTTATGTAATAGCTAAGGTCAAGGAGTTCCTAAAATAGTGGAAGTTAGGTTAGGCCCAGACCCCAGGAAGACAATTCCCGGAAAATAATACTTGTCCTATGAGTTCGCCGTCAAGAGGGCCAGAATCTCGGCCTTGGTGTAGGTTCCTCGGAACCGAACCTTGATTGGGTGGAACATGGTGATTTTTAACTGGCACCAGGAGTGAAGAAAGTCCCCTTCATCGGGTCAGTGCCAATGGAAGAAAGCTTTCTATCTGTATAGTGCTCCGATCGCCAATTCACATCACTGACGAAGGCCTTCCGGCTCTTCCCGGTATAAAACGCCAGGATGGGAGGGGGCTGACATTTTAAGAGTGAAGAGCTTAGAGAGAAATTTCATATAACTGACCCCCCCCCCCTCCCTATGTCGTTACCTCACTGTACTGTGGTCAGGTGAAGATAGACGAATCACGAGCCTGCCTTCCTCACTAAGTAGGTAGTTACAATTTGTAACTACAATATATAAATAATGGTCTAGTTTGTGCAGGTCAATGTTAACATTAAAAATATTGTGACATTGGTTAATTTGGGCTGACTTGATCAAATTGCGTTCATCAAAACTCCTTCACTTAGCAATATGTTTTGGCTCTCTCCAATTAATATTATGATTATATAAACTGGCATGTATCTTGAGATGATTTCGGGGCTTAGCGTCCTCAACAAGGCCTCATTTTTTGTTTCACATCTCCAGGAAGCAGCCCGTAGCAGCTGTCTAACTCCCAGGTACCTATTTACTGCTAAGTGAACAGATGCATCAGGGTGAAAGAAACTCAGCCCATTTGTTTCCGCTTCCACCGGAGGATCGAACCCGGAACCTCAGGACTGCGAATCCGAAGCGCTGTCCATTCAGCTGTCTGGCTTCCTTACATCCACTTACTCATTAGTCATTTATCAGCTTACAAATTCTTCACATACTGTCAATGTCTCGCTCCATTTTATTATTTTAAGTACATTCACATTTCTTGATCTATATATCTCATAGACTTCACAAGCCACTCATAAAACCTTAAAATTACTATACACTCGCATATTTTCCTCAGATACTATTGCTAACTATAGTCCCTTGCACAAGATGGCAAGAGAGGCAGCCAGATAACAAACACTCATAGCTGATGGATCAAGTTCCAGTTGAGTGAGTAAGGGGGCGTAAGACACCACCCCCGTCGATGACCTATTTGACCAAGTTATGTGGATATAAAAAATTCATGGGGATTAATACATGTAGCTTCTCTTCTCGGGAAGAGAGATGGTATCTCTAAATCATCATCAATCAACATGTGGTCAAAATAATTCTTAGTATACAGCAGAACAACTGCCGGCCAAGCAATATTAATATGAAATATTGTTGCATCTTTGGTGAAGCAACTTTTGCTTTGGTCAGACAACAAAACAGCTTCAAATGTTTGAAGTAATTCCCATTGAGTAAAAAATTCTTTCAAACGTCTACGTGGAAGAAAGGAAGTAGAGCAATAAGGAAATGGCTGAGGAGTCTTGCTGGGGGTCGATGGAGGATATCTTGTGACAAGAGTCTGGATGATGCGGTTGGACACACCAACCACCAAAGAAAACAAATGCATTTGGCAACCATTGGAGTTGAGCACTGGATCAGCCTCGTTGGCACTGATGATGAAAACAGGAAGTGACAAAGCAAAGAGACATACAATAATCTACATTGAAGATTGATACATTGTGATAAGTGCCAGGGGAAGGCCAAAGCCAATGAAGTACGACCAGTTATCCTCGATGAAACATAATCTCTTGTATATTTCCCAACCCATGTTGAATCATCTGTACTCAAAGGCATAGTGCATTAAGCATACACAGGTGAATACCGTTCAGGATCACATTTACACCCACCAGAGGCACCAGCTTCATAAAGCTACCCTGTATGAGAAAAAGACAAAGATGGAGATGAGAATCGGATACAAGTTTACTGATGCAGTTGATCAGGTGGGGACGTCCTTGGCGCTGGTGATATACACTGTCAGCTATGTCTTGAAACCATATGGTGTTAATGATCCTGGAGAGCACGAAGAGTGGCAAGACCCACAATGTGTTGAAGATGGTAGAGAGGATGGGCAGCACCAACGACCACAGTGGCCCCGCTTCCTCATCCAGGAAGAGCCCCAGCACCTGCTTCAGTCCCAGCAACAGCATGTAGTGGAAGAATGCTACACTGAAGCCGAAAACATCACCGTTGAGGATGCAGCACTGCAATGTAAATGAAATGCATTGTAAGCATGTAAATGCAGTTCATTGGACTGTTCGGCCCATTCTAATCGCACAATGTTGATAAGTGTGAACTCAGAGATTTACTAGTTTGTCAAAGCTTCACACTCCCAATCGTTACAAGGGATCGAAAACAAACACACACACACACACACACACACGCGCGCGCATTTTATCCTTCTTCCCAAAAGATCAGATCAGATTTATCCAGATCTCCCCCCACCCCCCCCCACCCCAAAAAAAAGAACTAGGAAACAAAAGGCTGGCATTTTAAAGGGATAATTAGGAGACGAGTTTTCCTAAGTGAAATATCTTGGGACACATACCTCAGAGCTAAGTCTGAACAAGATATGATGGACTATGTCACCCAAAAGTGTCAGGAGGCAGTAAACAGGTTTATCCCGGCCCAAAAGGAAAAACCCGAGAAGCAAAAGAAGAATCCATAGTATAATAGGGCATGCATGGAAGCTAAGGAACTGAACAAAAGGGTGTGGAGGAACTTCCGGAATAAGAGAACACCAGAAAGCAGAGAGATACCAGAGAACCAGAAATGAGTATGCCAGGGTGAGAAGAGAAGCAGAGAAAAATTATGAAAATGATATAGCAAACAAAGCCAAGACCGAACCAAAGCTATTCTAGTCTCATCAGGAGGAAAACAATAGTGAGAGAACAGAGAACGAAACTTAGAACAGGCGAGGACAGGTATACAGAGAATGACAAAGAGGTGTGTGAAGAACTCAACAAGAGGTTCCAGGTCTTCACAATAGAACAAGGTGAGGTCACTGTGCTAGGAGAGGGGTAAGTAAACCAAGCGGCCTTGGAAGGGTTCGAAATTACGAGATGAAGTCAAGACACCGCTGGGTCTGGACGTTAGAAAGGCTCTTGGTCCAGATGGTATCTCGCCATGGGTACTGAAAAAGTGTGCAGAGGCACTTTGCTTACCACTCTCCATAGTGTATAATAGGTCACTGGAGACGGGAGACCTACCAGAAATATGGAAGACAGCAAATGTGGTCCCAATATACAAAAAAGGGCCACAGGGAAGAGGCACTGAGCTACAGGCCAGTATCCTTGACTTGTATACTATGCAAGGTGATGAAGATCGTGAGAAAACCTAGTAACAAATCTGGAGGGAAGGGACTTCGTAACAAATCGCCAACATGAGTTCAGGGAGGGTAAATCTTGCCTGACAGCTTAGAATTCTACGATCAAGTGACAAAGATTAAGCAAGAGAAGGCTGGGCGGACTGCATTTTCTTTGATTGTCGGAAAGCCTTTGACACAGTACAACATAAGAGGCTGGTACATAAGCTGGAGAGACAGGCTTGAGTAGCTGGTAAAGTCCTCCAGTGGATAAGGGAGTACCTAAGCAATAGGAAGCAGAGAGTTACGGTGAGGGGTGAGACCTTAGATTGGCGTGAAGTCACCAGTGGAGTCCCACAGGGGCTCTGTACTCGGTCCTATCCTGTTTCTGATTTATGTAAATGATCTCCCGGAGGGTATAGACTCATTTCTCTCAATGTTTGGTGAATATGCCAAAATTATGAGGAGGATTAAGACAGGAGGAGGACTGCTTGAGGATTCAAGAAGACCTAGACAAGCTGAAGGGATGGTCGAACAAATGGTTGTTAGGTAAACCCAAACAAATGTAATGTATTGATGATAGGTGTAGGGAACAGGAGGCCAGATACAAAGTATCATCTGGGATATGAAATCCTTCGAGTCAGAGAAAAAAACTTGGGGGCAGACCTGTTCCCTGCGGCCCATATCAAGAGGATAACATCAGCGGCATATGCCAGGCTGGCCAACATAACAACGGCATTTAGAAACTTGTGTAAGGAATCATTCAGAACTTTGCATACCACACACGTCAGACCAATCCTGGAGTATGCAGCCTCATCATGGAGTCCATATCTAATGAAGGATAAGACTAAACTGGAAAAGGTTCAAAGGTTTGCCACCAGACAAACCCGAGCTGAGGGGTATGATCTACGAGGAGAGACTGCGAGAATTAAACCTCACGTCGCTAGAAGACAGAAGAGTTAGGGGGGACATGATCACCACATTCAAGATTCTCAAGGGAATTGATTGGGTAGACAAAGACAGGCTATTTAACACAAGGGGCACACGCTCTAGGGGGGACAGGTGGAAACAGAGTACCCAAGTAAGTACACACACACACCGCGCACACACCGCGTGCACACACACACACCGCACGCACACACACACACCGCGCACACACCGCACGCACACACACGCGTGCACACACACCGCACGTACACACACACCCGCACACACACACCGCACGCACACACACACACACCGCACGCACACACACACACACACACCGCACGCACACACACACCACACGCGCACACACACTGCACGCGCACACACACCACACGCGCACACACACTGCACGCGCACACACACACACCGCGCACACACACACACACACCCACACGCACACACACACACACAAATGACAGAAGACCCAGACAGGAATATGATAGAAACAACTTGGCCACCATCAATATACTAGAGAGAGCAGCTTCTGTGGCTAGCAGGAACGGATCCAGACTTCTAATCATGGGAGACTTCAACCATGGGAAGATAGATAGGGGGAACAGAGACCCACATGGAGGCCCAGACACATGGAGAGCTAAGCTGCTGGATGTGGCAACAAGAAACTTTCTAAGTCAACAAGTCAAGGGACTGACAAGAATGAGAGGAGGGGATGAACCAGCCTTGCTTGATCTGATATTTACCTAAATGAGTCGGATATAAGGGAAGTTAAGTTGGAAGCCCCCTTGGGAATGAGTGATCATAGTGTATTGAGCTTTGAGTACCTGGTTGAGCTGGGAATTATCACCCCCAAAAAAGAACTGGGAACCAAAGGGCTGGCGTACCGAAAGGGAAACTATGAGGAAATGAATAAATTCCTATGGGATATTTATTGGGACACAGAACTCGGAACCAAGTCCGTACAAGACATGATGGGACTATGTCACCCAAAAATGTCAGGAGGCTGTAAGCAAGGTTTGTCCCAGCCCGACAGGAAAAAACAGAGAAGCAAAGGAAGAATCCGTGGTTTAATAAGGAATGTATGAAAGCCAAGGACCTGAAACAAAAGGGCATGGAGGAACTTCCTTAGTAACAGAACACCAGAAAGTAGAGAGAGATACCAGAGAACCAGGACCGAGTATGTCAGTGTGAGAAGAGCAGCTGAGAAAAGGTATGAAATGATATAGCTAATAAAGCAAAGACCGAACCAAAGCTACTACACAGTCACATCAGGAGGATGACAACAGTGAAGGAACAGGTGATGAAACTTAGGGTGGGCGAGGACAGGTACACAGAGAATGACAAAGAGGTGTGTGAAGAACTCAACAAAAGGTTCCAGGAGGTCTTTACAATATTACAGGGAGAAGTCACGGCGCTAGGAGAGGTGGCAGCAAACCAGGTGACCTTGGATAGGTTCGAAATTACAAGAGGTGAGGTCAAGAAGCACCTATTGGAGCTGGATGTGAGAAAAGCTGTTGGGCCGGATGGAATCTTGCCAATGGGTATTGAAAGAGTGTGCAGGAGCACTTTGCCTACCACTCTCCATAGTGTATAGTAGGTCACTGGAAACGGGGGACCTACCAGAAATATGGAAGACTGCTAATGTAGTACCAATATACAAAAAGGGTGACAGACAAGATGCACTGAACTACAGGCCAGTGTCCTTAACTTGTATACCATGCAAGGTGATGGAGAAGATTGTGAGAAAAAACCTAGTAACACATCTGGAGAGAAGAAACTTCGTGACAACCCATCAACATGGGTTCAGGCAGGGTAAATCTTGCCTTACAGGATTGATAGAATTCTATGATCAGGTGACAAAGATTAAACAAGAAAGAGAAGGGTGGGCGGACTGCATTTTTTTGGACTGTCGGAAAGCCTTTGACACAGTACCCCATAAAAGGTTGATGCATAAGCTAGAGAAACAGGCATGAGTAACTGGTAGGGAGCTCCAGTGGATAAGGGAGTATCTAAACAATAGGAAGCAGAGAGTTACAGTGAGGGGTGAGACGTCAGACTGGCGTGAAGTCACCAGTGGAGTCCCACAGGGCTCTGTACTTGGTTCTATCCTGTTTCTGATATACGTAAATGATCTCCCAGAGGGTATAGACTCATTCCTCTCAATGTTTGCTGACGACGCCAAAATTATGAGAAGGATTAAGTCAGAGGAGGACAGCTTGAGGCTTCAAGAAGACCTGGACAAGCTGCAGGAATGGTCGAACCAATGACTGTTAGAGTTTAATTCAAGCAAATGTAATGTAATGAAGATAGGGGTAGGAAGCAGGAGACCAGATACAAGGTATCACTTGGGAGATGAAATACTTCAAGAGTCAGAGAGAGAGAAACACCTGGGGGTTGATATCACACCAGACCTGTCCCCTGTTGCTCATATCAAGAGGATAACAGCAGCAGCATATGCCAGGTTGGCTAACATAAGAACAACCTTTAGAAACTTGTGTAAGGAATCTTTCAGAACATTATATACCACATATGTCAGACCAATCCTGGAGTATGCGGCACCAGCATGGAGTCCATATCTAGTCAAGCATAAGACTAAAATGGAAAAGGTTCAAAGGTTTGCCACAGACTAGTACCCGAGCTGAGAGGTATGAGCTACGAGGAGAGACTCCGGGAATTAAACCTCACTTCGTTGGAAGGACAGAAGAGTTTAGGGGGGACATGATCACCACATTCAAGATCCTCAAGGGAATTGACAGGGTTGATAAAGACAGGCTGTTTAACACAAGGGGCACACGTACTAGGGGACACAGGTGGAAACTGAGTGCCCAAATGAGCCCCAGAGATATTAGAAAGAACTTTTTTAGTGTCAGAGTGGTTGACAAATGGAATGCATTAGGAAGTGATGTGGTGGAGGCTGACTCCATACACATTTTCAAGTGTAGATATGATAGAACCCAATAGGCTCAGGAACCTGGACACCTGTTGATTGACAGTTGAGAGGCGGGACCAAAGAGCCAGAGCATAACTAGATGAGTACAACTAGGTGAGTACAACTAGGTGAGTACACATACACCCCCCCACACACACCACACACACAGACACACACACACACACACACACACACACACACACACACACACACACACACACACACACACACACACACACACACCACACACACACACACACACACACACACACAAAAGGCTGGGATTTTGAGGAGATGGATATTCAGGGCTGTGAAGGTTTCAGTGACTACATAGCAGGTACTGTAACAAATGGAGGGAAAAAAATTATAGTCGCAGTCATATATAATCCACCACCAAATGACAGAAGACCTAGACAGGAATATGATAGAAACAACATGGCCACCATTAACATAATAGAAAGAGCAGCTTCTGTTGCTAGCAGGAATGGATTCTGGACTACTAATTATGGGAGACTTCAAACCATGGGAAGATAGATTGGAAGAACAGAGACCCGCATGGAGGACCAGAAACATGGAGAGCTAAGCTGCTGGACGTGGCAACAAGAAACTTTCTAAGCCAGTATACCAAAGAGCCAACAAGAATGAGAGGAGAAGATGAACCAGCAATGCTTGATTTGATATTTACCCTAATGAATGGGATATAAGGGAAGTTAAGATGGAAGCGCCCTTGGGAATGAGTGACCACAGTGTATTGAACTTTGAGTACCTGGTAGAGCTAGGACTTATCTCCCCCCAAAAAGAACTAGGAATCAAAAAGGCTGGCATACCGAAAGGGGAATTATGAACAGATGAGAAGTTTCCTAAGTGAAATACCTTGGGACACAGACCTCAGAGACAAGTCTGTACAGGGTATGATGGACTATGTTACCCAAAAGTGTCAGGAGGCAGTAAACAGGTTCATCCCGGCCCAAAGGGAAAAATCCGAGAAGCAACAGAAGAATCCATGGTATAATAGGGCATGTATGGAAGCGAAGAAACTGACCAAAAAGGCGTGGAGGAACTTCCGGAATAACAGAACACCAGAAAGCAGGGAGAGATACCAAAGAACCAGGAATGAGTACGTCAGGGTGAGAAGAGAAGCAGAGAAAAATTTTGAAAATGATATAGCAAACAAAGCCAAGACCGAACCAAAGCTACTCCACAGTCACATCAGAAGGAAAACAACAGTGAAAGAACAGGTATTGAAACTTAGAACAGGCGAGGACAGGTATACAGAGAATGACAGAGAGGTGTGTGAGGAACTCAACAAGAGGTTCCAGGAGGTCTTCACAATAGAACAGGGTGAGGTCACTGTGCTAGGAGAAAAGGGAGGTAACCAGGCGGCCTTGGAGGAGTTCGAAATTACGAGAGAGGAGGTCAAGAGACACCTGCTGGATCTGGATGTTAGAAAGGCGGTTGGTCCAGATGGGATCTCACCATGGGTACTGAAAGAGTGTGCAGAGGCACTTTGCTTGCCACTCTCCATAGTGTATAGTAAATCACTAGAGACAGGAGACCTACCAGAAATATGGAAGACGGCGAATGTGGTCCCAATATACAAAAATGGCGACAGACAAGAGGCACTGAACTACAGGCCAGTGTCCTTGACTTGTATACCATGCAAGGTGATGGAGAAGATCGTGAGAAAAACCTGGTAACACATCTGGAGAGAAGGGACTTCGTGACAAATCGCCAACATGGATTCAGGGAGGGTAAATCTTGCCTTACAGGCTTGATAGAATTCTACGATCAGGTGACACAGATTAAGCAAGAAAGAGAGGGCTGGGCGGACTGCATTTTCTTGGATTGTCGGAAAGCCTTTGACACAGTACCGCATAAGAGGCTGGTACATAAGCTGGAGAGACAGGCATGTGTAGCTGGTAAGGTGCTCCAGTGGATAAGGGAGTATCTAAGCAATAGGAAGCAGAGAGTTACGTTGAGGGGTGAGACCTCCGATTGGCGTGAAGTCACCAGTGGAGTTCCACAGGGCTCTGTACTCGGTCCTATCTTGTTTCTGATATATGTAAATGATCTCCCGGAGGGTATCGATTCATTTCTCTCAATGTTTGCGGACGATGCTAAAATTATGAGAAGGATTAAAACAGAAGAGGACTGTTTGAGGCTTCAAGAAGACCTAGACAAGCTGAAGGAATGGTCGAACAAATGGTTGTTAGAGTTTAACCCAACCAAATGTAATGTAATGAAGATAGGTTGTAGGGAGCAGGAGGCCAGATACAAGGTATCATCTGGGAGAGGAAATTCTTCAGGAGTCAGAGAAGGAAAAAGACTTGGGGGTTGATATCACGCCAGACCTGTCTCCTGCAGAACATATCAAGCGGATAACATCAGCGGCATATGCCAGGCTGGCCAACATACGAACGGCATTCAGAAACTTGTGTAAAGAATCATTCAGAACTTTGTATACCACATATGTCAGGCCAATCCTGGAGTATGCAGCCCCAGCATGGAGTCCATATCTAGTCAAGGATAAGACTAAACTGGAAAAGGTTCAAAGGTTTGCCACCAGACTAGTACCCGAGCTGAGAGGTATGAGCTACGAGGAGAGACTACGGGAATTAAACCTCACTTCGCTGGAAGACAGAAGAGTTAGAGGGGACATGATCACCACATTCAAGATTCTGAAGGGGATTGATAGGGTAGATAAAGACAGTCTATTTAACACAAGGGGAACACGCACAAGGGGACACAGGTGGAAACTGAGTGCCCAAATGAGCCACAGAGATATTAGAAAGAACTTTTTTAGTGTCAGAGTGGTTGACAAATGGAATGCATTAGGGGGTGATGTGGTGGAGGCTCACTCCATACACAGTTTTCAAGTGTAGATATGACAGAGCCCGATAGGCTCAGGAATCTGTACACCTGTTGATTGACGGTTGAGAGGCGGGACCAAAGAGCCAGAGCTCAACCCCCGCAAACACAACTAGGTGAGTACACACACATTCACCTCCTATGCACCTCCAGCCCACATTTAACCCCCTCACCTTGTGACCCCTAAACACCTTCCCCCATCTCCCTCTCCCCCTCTTCTACCCCAAAACCCCCACCTACCCCCGATTCCCCCCTAACTAATACACCCTCTCTTCCACTCCCAGCACCCATGCTCCATTCTCATCTCAGCCCTCTGCCCTCATTATCCCTCTCCCCCCCCAACCTCTCAACCTCTATCTGACTCTCAGTCTCACTCTATTTCTCAACCCCCCTATGCTATTCAGACCCCTAACTTTCAGACCCATTATGCCCTTCCTACCCCCCCTAGATGCCCAGACCCCATTCGCCTACCAGGCACTCCCAGGCACCCCCCTATCACCCCCCCACTCACCCCCACAGCCCCCACTTGCCCCCCAGACACCCCCCAGTTCCCCCCAGACCCCTGGTGAAAGGGGGAACTCTGACACCCGAGTTTCCAAGAAGAGTCTCAAGGTTGGTACACCAATGCTGATGGGGTAGCCAATAAAGCAGAAGAGATAAAAGAAAGAGTTAGTGAGGCAGACCCAGACATAGTGGCAATAGTGGAAACTAAAATAAATGGCATGATCTCGGATGCAATCTTTCCAGAGGGGTACCAGATGATAAGAAAAGAAAGGACACAGAGACAGGGAGGAGTGGCACTACTAATAAAGCGGAAATGGAAGTTTGATGAGCTGGAAAATCCGGGTACCAATGAAAGCACGAGTTTCATACATGGAACTCTGACAGTGGATGGGAAGAAGATCTTAATCTTGATACTCTACAATCCCCCACCAAACAGTAGAAGGCCCAGGCAGGAGTACGAGGACAGCAACAAGGCATGTATAGATGAACTGCAGAGGGCAGCAACTTTAGCGCATAGAATGAGAGTGAAGTTGCTGGTCATGGGGGACCTAAATCACGGAGAGATAGATTGGGAAACGAGGAATCCCCATGGCGGGGAGGAGACCTGGGGAGCGAAGCTGGTAGACGGTTTTCACAGGAATTTCCTAACACAGCATGTGAAAGAAGATACTAGGGAAAGAGGAGGGGATACGCCCAGCCTTTTAGATCTCATTTTCACCCAGAATGTAGAAGACATCGAGCAGTTGGAACATGAAATACCACTAGGAGCTAGTGACCATTGTGTCCTAGTCCTTTGACTACATGATGGAGCTTAAAATTGTGACCAAAGGACAAGAGGTCCGGGAAAGGAGACTTGATTACAGAAAAGGGGACTACAGAAGGATAAGGGACTACCTGGGAGAAGTGCAGTGGGAGAAAGAACTTAGAGGAAAAACAGTGCAAGGTATGATGAACCAAGTCATATTGAATTGCAAGGAGGCTGAAGAGAGATTTATTCCAACAATAAAGGAAAAAAGCAGGAGGGAATATAATAACCCATGGTTTAATAGACAGTGTCAGGAAGCAAAGGTGAGAAGCAGGAGGGAGTGGAGGAAGTACAGAAGACAAAGGACAGAGGACAACAGGATTAGATGTAACAGAGCTAGGAATGATTACATTAACATAAGACGAGTGTCGGAAAGAAATTATGAGAATGATATTGCAGTCAAAGCGAAAAAGCAACCAAAATTACTACATAGCCATATAAGAAGGAAGATGTCGGTAAATGACCAAGTGACAAGACTGAGGAAAACAGAAGGGGCATATACAGAAAGCGACAAGGAAATCTGCGAGGCATTGAATGCAAAATTCCATGGAGTGTTCACAACCGAGCCTGAGCAGCTCCCATTGTTAGAAGAGATTACCCAAGATGAAAGACTATCAGATATAGAGGTGACAGCAGAGGATGTAATGAAACAGTTGACAACACTGGATGCAAATAAAGCTGTTGGACCAGACAAAGTATCACCGTGGATACTTAAAGAGGCAGCGCAGGCTCTCAGCGTGCCTCTGGCAATGATCTTTAATGAGTCACTTATGTCGGGAGAATTGCCCAGTTGCTGGAAGGAGGCAAATGTCGTACCGATTTTCAAAAAAGGCGATAGGGAGGAGGCACTTAACTACAGACCCGTATCACTGACAAGCATCCCCTGCCAAAATACTTGAAAGAATAATTAGGCTAAGACTTGTTGAGCACCTGGAGAGCATTGGGTTTGTAAACAAGCACCAACATGGGTTCTGGACAGGGAAATCATGCCTAACAAAACCTTTTAGAATTCTATGATAAAGTAACAAGGATAAGGCAGTACAGAGAAGGCTGGGCTGACTGCATATTTCTTGACTGCCAAAAGGCCTTTGATACGGTACCGCACATGAGACTGCTATACAAACTTGAGAGGCCGGCAGGAGTAAGCGGAAAGGCCCTAGTATGGGTGAAGAACTACCTAACAGGAAGGAGCCAGAGGGTAATGGTAAGGGGCGAGAAGTCGGACTGGCGAACAGTAACAAGTGGAGTACCTCAAGGATCGGTGCTGGGACCAATCCTCTTTCTAATTTACGTAAATGATATGTTTACAGGAGTGGAATCATACATGTCAATGTTTGCGGATGACGCAAAATTAATGAGAAGAGTTGTGACAGACGAGGATTGTAGGATCCTCCAAGAGGACTTAAACAGGCTGCAGAGATGGTCAGGGAAATGGCTACTGGAGTTTAACACCAGTAAATGTAAAGTTATGGAAATGGGATCAGGTGACAGGAGACCAAAGGGACAGTACACAATGAAGGGGAACAGCCTACCTGTAACGATTCGAGATAGAGACCTGGGAGTGGATGTGACACCTAATCTAACTCCTAAGGCACATATAAATAGGATAACGACAGCAGCGTACTCTACACTGGCGAAAATTAGAACTTCATTCAGAAACCTAAATGAGGAGGCTTTTAGGGCGCTTTACACTGCCTACGTGAGACCCGTCTTAGAGTATGCCGCGCCATCATGGAGCCCCCACCTGAAGAAACACATAAAGAAACTGGAGAAGGTTCAGAGGTTTGCGACGAGGCTTGTCCCAGAGTTACGAGGGATGGGATATGAAGAGCGGCTGAAGGAACTGAACCTTACGACACTAGAGAAAAGAAGGGAGAGAGGAGATATGATAGGGACATATAAAATACTCAGGGGAATAGACAAAGTGGAAAT